>NC_091556.1:47886518-47899018 GCF_042767895.1 Penaeus vannamei | reverse complement strand
TATATATATATATATATATATATATAGGGAGGAGAGGAGGGAGAGAGAGAGAATTACAGTTCAGGTTTATAAAAAAGGAAGAAAATCCCGTCAAGAATATTCTGTTTCTTTTTTGCAACAGTATTCCAACAATAACATCCAAAAAAATAGACATATAAACAGCTTTCAAACAGCCACAAACCGAACGAAAAAAACAACAAATACTTTCAATCCACACTTTTAAAAACCTATCTTCATTAACAAACTACACAACCCCAATTAAATCCTATCTTAATGGTCATTACGAAACCCCATCCACCGCACTTCGGAATTCTTTAATTAATATTCCTGTCTTTCCGAACAGCTGTTGTCTGCCGAGAGATCCGTTGCGAGATTCCGGAATTTCGGATTTCTGGGAATCATTTCCGGTACAGTGGTTATCCTCGTATTAGTGACATTTCGAAAAATCAAGAAAATAAAATAGATGAGAAAGAGTGTAGACATATGCGTATTCTTGTATGCAGACGCAAATACTAGCATATATACATACACGCACAAAATTTAACACTTATAAAGGCACATATATATAGGAATATTTGTCTACGCACACACACACAAACATGTATATATGTATATATATGTATTTATATGTATTTATATGTATTTATATATATATGTACATATATATACATATGTACATATATATACATATGTACAGACACACACAGACACAGACACACACACACACATGTATGTATGTATGTATGTATGTATATATATATATATATATATATATATATATATATATATATATATATATATATATATATATATATATATATATATGAGTGTGTGTGTGTGTGTGTGTGTATGTATGTATATATATATATATATATATATATATATATATATATATATATATATATATATATGTATGTATGTATGTATGTATGTATGTATGTGTGTGTGTGCATACAGACCCGCATTAGAAAGAACATCAAAAATGATTAAAAAATCCGTGTATTTCCATAATTCTACCTAATATTCCATGGTTATAAAATATACACATTGGCCAATTAGAATGAACGGGTATAGATGGGAGGGGGAGACTAAAAAAAAGAAAAAAGACAACAAAAAACATTACATAACGAATGCAATATAATAATTTCCGACCTATGAATTATGACAGCCAGTGATCCATAATTTTGGAAACGGCTCGTAAAGAAATCAAGGTTGTTTAAAGCAGATGGGACCATGATGATGGTGATGCTCGATTTAAATGCTTATTCCATGGCCGTTTGATTTATTGATGAGTGGGAGGGGGATAGGGAGGGAGAGAGAGGGAGAGGGAGGGAGAGAGAGAGAGAAGGAGATGGAGGGGGAGAAGTAGGGTGGGGGATAGGGATAGGGAGGGAGGGGGATAGGGATAGGGAGGGAGAGAGAGGGATAGGGAGGGAGGGAGAGGGATAGGAGGGAGAGAGAGGGAGAGGGGGAGAGGGAGGGGGGGGGGAGAGGGATGGAGAGAGATGGAGGGAGAGGGATGGAGAGAGATGGAGGGAGAGAGATGGAGGGAGAGAGATGGAGAGAGAGGAAGAGGGAGGGAGAGGGAGATAGAGGGAGAGAGGGAGAGAGGCAGAGAGAGGAGAGGAGAGGAGAGGAGAGGAGAGGCGAGGAGAGGAGAGGAGAGGAGAGGAGAGGAGAGGAGAGGAGAGGAGAGGAGAGGAGAGGAGAGGAGAGTGAAAGAGAGAGGAGAAAGAAGAAGCGAGAGAGAGAGGAAGAGAGAGAGAGAGGAGAGGAGAGAGAAAGAGAGAGAGGGGAGACGAGAGAGAAAGAGAAAGAGAGAGAAAGGGAGAGAGGTAAAAGATATATGCAAATCATTAGAATTTATCCTTTATAATCCTTCCCTTTTCGCTAGCTTTCCCTCCCCCCCAAAAAAAGCGAATTAAAGAATAGTAGAAACGCAAGTAATGTTAAACTATTGAAGTCTGTATCAAAGAGCCAAGATACAAGAAGAAAAAAAATATATTTTCTTTGTCGATTCGTGAACAGCGGTTATTTACATCCAAGAATGTATATAAAAACAAATCCGGTTTTGAAGAATGGTTTGCCTTTGTGTTATCCCTAGACTCAAAAGGGAAAGAAGAGAAAAGGATGAAGAAATAGAAAAAAAGAAGACGAAAAATATATATACAGTCATTCGTTCCCTATGTGGTTCGGCGAGGATGAAAGCAAATATCGCATTTGGCAACTGTCGACAGTAGAGTTGCCACGTTCTCTTTTACGGATTGCAACCCTTTCCTGCAATCGCATTGTGCATTGCTCGCTCCGGTTGTCAGTCATTGCATTTGTCACGTTTGAATGATTGTTGAATATTTTCCCCATATGTTGGACTTTTGTTTATTTATCTGTTTGATATCTGTTTGTATATTTTTTTACTTTCATTACGGAATCTTTATCATTAATTGTTTTTTTTATTTCTTCTTATCTTTGTGATTTTGTTATTTTATGTCCATTTTATACGGATATTTACTTACCATTACCTCGCAAATCAGTTTAAAAACTCTTATCGGAATTCTTGCTAGTTACCCCCTTTGGAAAACAACGAGAGAATGGCCATTAACGAAAGGGCTATTGTTTGGCAAATTGGCTTTTCAAAATGTTAAAAGAACGAGACAGATTTCCCCTCAGATTGACAGGCTGGAGAGCGGGGCGTGGCCGAGGGGAGTTGGGCGAAAATTTCCCTCTCCATCTCGTGTGAAAACCTCTTTCCCCCTCGTTTCCCCTCTTCGAGAAAGTGCCTCAGCTGGGAGAGGGGAAAGGGTGGAGAGGAGGGGGGGGGGGCGAGTGTATGAGGTGATATGGGTAATTGGGCAGGTGAGAGAGAATGAGAGAGAGAGGGGATAGAAGAGAATGATGGGGAAGAGAGAGAGAGGGAGAGAGGGAGAGAGGGAGAGAGAGAGAGAGAGAGAGAGAGAGAGAGAGAGAGAGAGAGAGAGAGAGAGAGAGAGAGAGAGAGAGAGAGAGAGAGAGAGAGAGAGAGAGGAGAGGAGGAGAGGGAGGGGAGAGAGAGGAGACGGAGAGGGAGGGGGAGGGAGAGGGAGAGAGAGAGAGACAGAGAGGAAGGGAGAGAGAGAGAGACGGAGAGGGAGGGAGAGAGAGAGAGAGACGGAGAGGGAGGGAGAGAGAGAGAGACGGAGAGGGGGGGAGAGAGAGAGAGACGGAGAGAGCGAGAGAGGGAGAGAGAGAGAGACGGAGAGAGCGAGAGAGAGAGAGAGAGAGAGAAGAGCAGAGGAGAGAAAGAGAGAGAGAGAGAAAAGAGCAGAGAGAGAGAGAGAGAAGAACAGAGAGAGAGAGAGCAGAGAGAGAGAGAGAGAGAGAGAGAGAGAGAGAGAGAGAGAGAGAGAGAGAGAGAGAGAGAGAGAGAAAGAGAAAGAAAGAGAGAGAGAGAGAGAGAGAGAGAGAGAGAGAGAGAGAGAGAGAGAGAGAGAGAGAGAGAGAGAGAGAGAGAGAGAGAGAGAGAGAGAGAGAGAGAGAGAGAGAGAGAGAGAGAGAGAGAGAGAGAGAGAGAGAGAGAGAGAGAGAGAGAGAGAGAGGACAAAAGAAAACGACAGAAAGAGAGAAAAAGAAAGAGCGGAGAGAAAGGAAGAGAGAGAGGAAAGAAAGAGAAAGAGGGGAGAAAGAGAGGAGAGAGAGAGAGAGAGAGAGAGAGAGTCGAGGTGGCGTGGTAGTGGTTCTGTCCGTGTCTCCCTGATCAATTGAATCAGTGTGGCTGCTGCCGCCGTGGGGTGAGGGTGAACCTTCACGGCCTTTCTGGCCCTCCGTCTTCAAGTGTCCGCGTGTGTGTGTGTGTCTCTCTCCTTCTCTCTTTTCTCTCTCCACTCCCCTCCGTTATTGGCGATCTACCCACCGCCTCTCTTCCGGTAAGTACGATGTTTGTGTCGTTGTATTCCTAAGGTCGTTTTGGAGTCGTGTCTGTTCTTAGGGGGACGACCCATCCCCGGTCGTTTTAAAATTGGCTTTTATTTTTGCGTGTGTCTTTGGGACGACTCTGCCAGCGGGTCGTCGACCTTGTATGTAACGTTTCTAAGGTGTGTGTGTGTGTGTGTGTGTGTGTGTGTGTGTGTGTGTGTGTGTGTGTGTGTGTGTGTGTGTGTGTGTGTGTGTGTGTGTGTGTGTGTGTGTGTGAATGTGCATTTTCGTATGTATGTGCTTGTATTTATGTGTGTATGTGGCTACGTTTGTGTATGTGCTGTGTGCGTGTACGTTTGTTTGTGTATGTGTGTGCTCGCGTGTGTGTTGGGTGTGTGTGTGAGTCGTACTGGCATGTGCACACGCGCGTTTATTTGAGTCCGTGAGCACCAGCGTGTGTCGTCCCGGTAATGTGATATGGAGTAGCTGCTGTGCCGTAGGAGTGAGGGAAAGGGGTGAGGGAGGGGGAGAAGGGTGACGCGTGAGGGGAGGGGAGAGGGGTGAAGTGAGGGGAGGGAGGAAGGGGAAGAGGGGAGAGGGGTGACGTGTGAGGGAGGAGGGGGAGGGAGAGGGGTGACGCGTGAGGGAAGAGGGAGAGGGGTGAAGTGAGAGGGGAGGGGAGGGGAAGAGGAGAAATGGGTGAGGGGAGGGGAAGAGGGAAAATGGGTGAGGGGAGGGGGAGGGGGAGAGGGATGAGGGAAAGGGTGACGCGTGAGGGAAGAGGGAGAGGGGTGAAGTGTAAGGGGAGGGGGAGGGAGAGGGATGAGGGGAAAGGGGTGAAGCGTGAGGGGAGAGGTGAAAGGGGAGGGAGGAAAGGGAAGTTGGGTGGAAGGGTGAGGGGAGAGGGAAGTGGGTAGAGGGGTGAGGGGAAGGGGGAGGTAGGTGGGTGTGTGTGGGAAGAAGGATGAAGGTGTGAAGGGTAATGGGCGAGGGGAGGATGAGGAAAGGGGGTAGGGATGAGGGATATGGGGTGAGGAGTGAGAGGAAAGGCGTGAGGCGAGAGGGGTGAAGGGGATGAGGCGTGAGGGGAGAGGGGAGAGGGGAGATGTAGTCCCTCATTAAATACGTATTACCGAAGTGGTCGTTCTAACCCACAAATGCCGTTAAAGACCTCGTAGTTGTTACGAATTAAAACAAAACAAAACAAAAAACAAAAAACAATAGAAATAAAATAAAAATCCAGCGATCACCGAGAGATCCCCTCAAAAAAAAACTAAAAAAAAGATACAAACAACAACAAACAGATGCAAACAACCCCCGCCCCCCCTCCAAAAAAAAAAAAAAAAAAGAAAAAAAGATTTCGGAGCCGTTACGACCACAGGTGAAGCTCGTGAAGGTCGTATCACCACTACGACTGTGAGTCAAGTGGTTGTATAAGCTACTCCTGGCTGTTGACTCTCCTGACACTCGAAGCTGACACCGGGAGCTGACAACTTACAACTTGGACTCTCAAATTTGGATTAATTGATTTAGTGATGATTGTAGATTTGCGGGGGGGGGGGGTTATAATGCTAATGCGTTATTGATTTACTGTTATTGTCATCTTTTTAATTATTGTTATTATTATTATTATTATTATTATTATTATTATTATAATGATAATTATTATTATTATTGAGTATCCTTGTTATTATTATTATTACTATTATTATTACTATTATGATTATTATTGACTATTGTTATTATTATTATTGTTGTTGTAGTTGTTGTTATTGTCATTATTATTATTATTATTGTTGTTGTTATTACTATTATTATTATTATTATTATTATTATTATTATTATTATTATTATTGTTGTTATTATTACTGCTATTATTAATATTGTTGTTGTTGTTATTGTTATTATTATCATCATCATCATCATCATCATCATCATCATCATTATTATTAATATTATCATTATTATTATCATCATTATTATCAGCATCATGATTATCATTATTATTATTATTATTATTATTATTATTATTATTATTATTATTATTATTATTATTATCATTTGCATCATAATCGCTATTATTGTTAATGATCTCATTAATGTTGATATTATTGCTGTTCTTGTTGTCATTGCTACTGTTATTGTTATTTTCATTGTTATTAATGTTGGTGTAATGATGATGATAATAATGATGATAATAATGAGAACAATAACAGTGATGATAATGATAATGAAAATTATGATAGGAATAATAGTAATAGTAATAATGGTAATGATAATAAAGATAATGAAATAATGATAATAATGATGATAACGATATTGATAATGATGATGATAACGATATTGATAATGATAATAATGATGATGATAATAACGACAATGATAATGATGATAACTTATTTTGATAATGATAATCATCATTATTATTATTGGTGTTGCTGTTGTTGTTGCTATTATTTCTATTATCATTATTATCATTGTTGTTGTTGTTGCTAGCATTGTTATTGTTATTGATGTTGTTATTATTTTTATTATTATCATTATTACTATTTTATTAACATCATTATTTTTGGTATTGCTATAATAATAATTATTGTAATAATAATTATCACTATGATTTCTGATTATTATTACTATCATTATTACTGTTATTACTACTATATTATTATATTATGTTATTACTATTATATTACTTTTATTACTATCATTACAATCATCATCATCGCCATCACCATTATCACCATCACCATAGTAGTAGCAGTAGTAATAGTAGTAGTATTAGTAATAGCATCAGTAGTAGTAGCATTAGTAGTAATAGTAGTAATAGCAGTCGTAGTAGTAGCAGTCGTACTAATAGCAGTAGTAATAGCAGTAATAGTAGTAGTAGTAGTAATAGCAGTAATAGTAGTAATAGCAGTAGCAGTAACAGCAGTAATAGTAGCTGTAATAGTAGTAGTAGTAGTAATAGCAGTAATAGCAGTAGCAGTAGCAGCAGTAATAGTAGCAGCAATAGTAGTAGTAGTAGTAACAAAAAAGCAGTGATGATATAAATAACATCAGTAACAACGGGACTTAGGGCGATAGAAATAACAATAACGGCAGCACTAACGATTGCACCGCGAGCAAAATTAGCGACGCAAACTCCCTCTTTAGCAACTCAGGAGTCTCGTTGCAATCACAAGAACAGTTCTGCAACAACCTGCAACAAGCCACTCGGACCACGCTTCTCGTATCTCATTTGTTTTTGTTTTTCTTTCTTTCTCTTTTTTTGTCTTAATTTTCTTCCTTGCTTCTCGTATCTCATTTGTTTTCTGTTTCTTTCTTTCTCTTTTTTTGTCTTAATTTTCTTCCTTGCTTTCGTCCAAGCCAAGCCACTCGGACCACGCTTCTCGTATCTCATTTGTTTTCTGTTTTTTTCTTTCTTTCTCTTTTTTGTCTTAATTTTCTTCCTTGCTTCTCGTATCTCATTTGTTTTCTGTTTTTTTCTTTCTTTCTCTTTTTTTGTCTTAATTTTCTTCCTTGCTTTCGTCTAAGAATTATCCGGCGTCTTAAGGTCTTGCGTGACAAAGGGGTGTTAAAGAACAGTCAGTAATGCCTTCTGTGTGTTTTAAGGCATTTTGTCGGGGTCATAGGTCAAAGGTCAACGATACGAGGTATATATAGAAGAATCGATAATTTGGGAAAAAAGGGAGAAAGAAGTTTGAAAACGAATGAAGAAAAGAAATATAATTAAGATGTAAATGAACCTCATTATTTTTTAAAATGCAATTAACAGCGTCTAAAAAAAAAAAATGAATACGATAGGCGATGATATTCATAATTATTCCGAGCCTGTTTATGCAATTTCGGACCTTTTGTCTCGCTCTCATTAGGGTTAATATTTCCATGTACTGTATTTTTGTCATTTTGTTAATTAGAATTATTCCCAATGCAAGTTCTTTTCCATTTCCTGATCTTAATGTAATGGGGATTTTCGTTACTGTCATTTCCCGTTTTCTTTTGTATCTAATATTTTGATTATATATGTTGGGTAATATTGCATAAAACAAAAACAAAAATCCATATCCTTTTCAGTAACATGGATTAAAAAGAACGAAAAGAAAGGAAAATACACATTCAAAAAGAAAAAAAGAAAGGAAATATACATTTTATTTCTCAGATAAATTATATTTAGCAGAATGAAGAAACGACAACCAACATCCTCTCATTCTCAAATATCCAGCTCGAACAGCTGGCACTTCCTCCGTTTTCTGTTCTCTTCCGTTTTCTTTCTGGCTCGTATGGTCTGGTTGTTGGGGAGACTTCGATATTCCTCTCTCGTCTTACCACGTTTTGACCCATATTTCGATTGTCTTATTTTCTTGTAGTCTTTCGAATTTTTTAGGGTGTTTATCCGTTCTCCTTTATTCCATATTCATTCAGTTTCGACTGGCTTCTTTGATTGGGATTTTTTATTTTATTTTTTTTTTCATTCTATAACGTGAATCAAAATGCATGATGATCAAAATCGTGATCGCCTTTCATAGTGATGTGTTTAAAGACCTTTTTATATAACAAAGTAAATAACCAATGTTATTTATATGAAGCAATTAACGTGCGAAATTATATGAAGCAATGTGTATTAGATATCTTTAAAACCTTTTAAATGTGACAGTGCATCATTGATATTAAAGAACAACTCTTTTGACATGAAATAGATATTCAATATTTTTAAAAACTTTTTTGATATGAGACAGTACCCAACCGATATATTAAAACCTTTTTGATATGAAAGAGTACGTATTCGATATTTTAAACAACCTTTTATATGGAATGGTTAGTTTTTTTATATCTTTAAAACCTTTTCGATACGGGACAGTGCACGATCAATATTTGATATCTTTTTATATATGGAACAGTACACAATCGATATCTTTTTTATATGAAACAGTATGCAGTCGATTTTCTAAACACCCTTTTTGTATGGAACAGAGCATATCGACAATTTTAAAACCTTTCTGATATTTAACATCATTTTTCATTATTTTTCATTTTAATTTTAATCATTATTCATCATTTTAAAAGCCTTTTTGATACGTAATAGTACATATACACTATTTTAAACAACTGTTTTATACGAAACAGTCTACAATCGATATTTTATTTCTTTTATGGAACAGTACACAATCGATATATTTTTTTTATGAAACAGTACACATCAATATTTTAAACACTGTGTATTTAACAGTGTATATTCAATATCTTTAAAACCATTTTGATACGTAAGAGTACATATGCAATATTTTAAACAGCTGTTGTATACGAAACAGTACCCAATCGATATATGAAACATTTTTTTTATATGGAGCAGTGTACAGTCGATATCCTAAACACCCTTTTTATATGGACCATCACAAAATCGATATTTAAAGCACCCTTTTTTATATATTCAATATTTTAAGCAACTTTTATGAAAATATAACAGTACGTATTCGATAAGTCTGAAACGCCAGTCGGATATAAGGATAACAGTACGTATTCGATATCACTGAAACGCCAGTCGGATATGAGTAGCACACCCTGCCGGCACCCTGCTTGTGCTGCACCCTTCGCCGGTCACCCTATGCGCCCCTGCATGAATTCTTCACGAGACAACGGCTGTGAGTCTGTAAGGGTTACGTTTCTGTGCTCCTTCTGATTAAATATCAACCTTAAAGGGTATGTCTCCTTGGCTCAACGATGGCTTGGGGTTGGGAGCGTTTCCACGTCTGCGAGGGTTGGCGGGTGCGATCGAGGGCGCTGTGGGAGGGAGGGGGCTGTCTGGCTGTCTGTCTGTCCGGCTCTGTCTCTCTGTCTGTCTGTATGTAAGTATATCCGGCTCTGTCTCTATCTCTGTCTGTCTGGCTGTCTGTCTGTCCGTCTCTGTCTGTCTGGCTGTCTGTCTGTCTGTCTGTCTGTATGTCCGGCTCTGTCTCTCTGTCTCTGTCTTTGTCTCTGTCCGTCTCTCTGTCTCTGTCTTTGTCTTTGTCTCTGTCTGTCTCTGTCCAACTCTCTGTCTGTCCCTGTCTGTCTGTCTGTCTGTCTCTCTCCCTCTCTGTCTCTCTCTCTCTCTCCCTCTCTCTCTCTCTCTCTCTCTCTCTCTCTCTCTCTCTCTCTCTCTCTCTCTCTCTCTCTCTCTCTCTCTCTCTCTCTCTCTCTCTGTCTCTCTCTCTCTTTCTCTCTCTCTCTCTCTCCCTCCCTCCCCCCTCTCTCTGTTTCTCTTATTCTGCCTATCTATCTCTATGTCTGCCTGCCCGTCTGCCCTTGTTTATCTGTCTGTCTCTGTCTAACTCTCTTACTCTGTCTGCCTATTTGTCTACCTACCCCTGTCTATTTGTCTGTCTGCCTACCCTTGGTTGTCTGACTGTCTGTCTGTCTACATGTCTGTCTACCTGTCTATGTCTGCACGCAACGCCGAACCACACCACGCGCGCATGCATGCTTCTATACACACAAACATATATACACAAAAACACCCACACTCACACGCACGCACGCACGCACGCGTACGCTCGCTCGCGCGACACAACACACACGCGGTTACACAGAATCGATAGAATATAAAAAAAGAGAAGAATCCCCGTTGAAATTGCTGTGGATGCAACTCCCCATCCACCGCCCTTTCAACCCCCCCCCTCTCCCTACATCTCCTAACCCCTCCCTCCTCAGTCCCCCGTTTCCCTCCCTCCTTAGTCCCCCCTCTCCCTCCCTCCCCAGTCTCCCCTCTCCCTCCCTCCCTCCCCAGCCCTCCCTCTCTCCCTCCCCACTCCCCCTTTCCCTCCCTCCCTCCCTTCCCAGTCCTCCTCTCCCTCCCTCCCCCCCTCCTCAGTCCCCCCTCCCTCCCCCCCCCCCCTTGTGTTTTCCCCTCGTCTGTATTTCATCCTCCGGTCTATGTTCCTCATTCGTTCTCTCGCTGTTGCTTTGTCTCGTTCTCTTAGTATTTCTCTGTCTGTCTGTCTGTCTGTCTGTCTCTCTCTCTCTCTTTCTCTTAGTATTTCTCTTTCTGTCTGTCTGGCGTCCCTGTCTGTCTGTCTGTCTGTCTCTCTCTCTCGCTCTCCCCTCCCTTCCTCCTTCCGTCCCTCCAATTCTGCCTCTCCCCTCCTTCTCTCCCACTTTTCCTTCTCCCTCCCTCCCCTCCTACTCCTTCCCCCCTCCTTCTCACCTCCATTCTTCCTCTCCCTTCACTCCCTCTTTCCCCTTCACCCTTTGTCTCCTTCTTTCTCTCTCCTTCCTCTCTTTCTCCCTCTCCTTTTATCCCCCCTCTCTCCTCGTTTCCCTCTCATCCCTCTCTCATTCACCCCTTTATTCCTTCTTTCGTCTCTCTCGCGCTTCTCCCTTTCCTATTCTCTCTCTCTCCTTCTCCCTTTGTTTCTCTCCTTATCTCCTCCCTTTTCGCTTCTTTTATCTCCGCATTCTCTTCTCCCCACTTCTCCCTTCCATCTATCTTTCCCCCTTTCCCTTCCCTCTCTCTTCTTTCTTCCTCGTTCTTCCTTTTTCTTTGTATTCTCTCCCTCTCCCTCTCTCCCCTTTTCTCCCCCATACCCCCCTTATCCCTCTCTCCCTTCTTCCTCTTCCCTCCCCCTCTCAGTTCTTCTCCTCTTCCTCCCCCTCTCCATTCTTTCCCTCTTCCTCCTTTCTCTTCCTCTTCCTCCCTCTCTCTCTCCCTATTTCCTCCCCCTCTCTCTCTCTCCCTTTCTCTCTATTCCCTCCCCTCTCCATTCTTCCCCCTTCCTCCTTCTTCCTCCCTCTCTCTCTCCCCTTTTCTCTCTCTATTTCTCTCCCCTTTTCTCTCTATTTCCTCCCTCTCTCTCTCTCTATTTCTTCCCCCTCTTCCTCCCTCTCTCCCCTTTTCTCTCTCTATATTCCTCCCCCTCTTCCCTCCCTCCCCCTCCCTCCCTCCCTCCTCGAAACACGCACGCACAGGTTCCATGACAGGCTTTAGCATTCCATTAATATGCGGGTGTTGTATTTTTGTTGTTGTTGTTATTGTTTTCGTTATTTTGTTATTATTGTATTTCCTTGTTGTTGTTATTGTTGTCGTTATTTTGTTGTTATTGTATTTTGTTGTTGTTTTTTTGCTGTTGCATTTTTTTTTTTTTTTTTTTTTTACATTTCTGTTGTATTTTTTGGTTGTATTTTGTATTCGGTTTGTATTTTTTGTGTGTGTCTTTTTGTATTGTATTTTTGTTGTAATATCTGTATTTTTTTCATTTTTATTTCATTATCATTATCATCCTTTTTTTAAACATTTATTTACAGACGCTGAAACCAAAACACAACCAAAGCAACATGCACGAACAACATTGCAAAAATCCCCCCTCCTTCCCTGCAACGAAACGTGCAACAACACCCAATCGATGCAAGGGGAATACAGTTTTTTTTGCAATGACAGTTCGCAATCAGTCCCTATACATGAACCTAAGGCGATTGAGGGGGGAGAGGAGGTGGAAATGCGTAGAGGAATAGGGAGGAGAGAGGAGAGGAGAAGTAGGTAGAAGAGGAGGTGGAGGAATAGGGAGAAGAGGAGGTGGAAATGCGTAGAGGAATAGGGAGGAGAGGAGAGGAGAGGAGAGGAGAAGTAGGTAGAAGAGGAG
>NC_091556.1:47874018-47879018 GCF_042767895.1 Penaeus vannamei | reverse complement strand
TGTTCTCGTTCTTGTCTCTGGTGATGTTCTTCGTCGTTTTGTTATTTTTATTATTATTTCGTATTTTTGTTGTTATTTCTATTTTGATTCACGATTATTTTCAAAGGTGATGATGATAGCTATTATCGGTTTTCTTATCATCATTATCATCATCACCATTACCATTATTATTGCCATTGTTTTTGCTAGTAGCTATATCAACAGTGATACTAGTAGTTATAACAATAATCATAATAGTAGTAGTGGTAGTAGCAATGATAGCAGTGGTAGCAGTAGTAGCATTATTGTTATTAGTAATAGTAGCATTAATAGTAGTTGTGGCAGTAGTAATAGTAATAGCATTAGTTGTAGTAATAGTAGCTTTAGTAGTAGTAATAGTAGCAGTAATAAAAGTAGAAGCAGCAGCAGCAGCAGTAATAGTAGTAGCAGCAGTAACATTAACAGTGGTAGTAGTAGCAGCATTAATAGTAGTAGTAGTAGTAGTAGTAGTAGTAGTAGTAGTAGCAGCAGTAGTAGTGATAGTAGTAGTAATAGATGCATTAATTGTTGTAGTAGTAGTAGCATTAGTAGTAGTAGCATTATTATTAGTAGTAGTAGTAATAGCCACAGCAGTAGTAATGGTAGTAGTAGTAGTAGTAGCAGTAGTAGTATATTTTCCCTTTCCTGTGAGTGTGGGATATCTATATAACCTTAATTTACCTAAACGTTTGTCCCTTAACGTTTGTCCCTTAACGTTTGTACCTTAACGTTTGGACCCAAAGGCAGACGCTTCTTTTGTGGCCCAATAAAAGGGGAGGCGGTGCTTCTGCATTTGGTTGCGTCTGTTGGTCTGTAAAGTGGTTTTATACGTCCATCTGTGCTTGTTTGTTGTTTATTTATTCGTGTTTCTCTAGTTTTATTTGCTTATTTGATTGTTTATTGGTTTCTTTATTTATTTTTATTTGTTTTTTTTACTTATTTACTAATTTATTTGTATTACTTACTCACTTATTCACTTAATTACTCACTACTTACTCACTCACTCACTACTTACTCACTCACTTACTCACTACTTACTCACTCACTTACCGGCTATTACTCACTTACTCACTTACTCAGTCACTTACTTCCTTACTCACTTACTCACTAATCGAGTGATTTATTTATTCATTTTTTGTTCACATATGTTTTATTCTCCCATTGATTTTAAGAGACACAAAAGTTCAGCATTAAAACTCAATATTTACGTAAGGAAAGAAATTATAGATATTGTGTCAGGTTGAACGAAATATTTCTTTTTTTTTTTAAGTTCAGCTGATGTGTGGCATCCACTTTTGCTAAAATAAAACGTCTAAAAAATATATATATATATATTATATGAATATTAAGCTATTGATATTCTAGACCGCAAAGCATAGTCTCTTTTGACATAGTTTTTATTTTAGATTTTTTATTTTATTTTGGGATTTCATTTTTTTAACTTTTTTTTTCTCAAGTGAAGAAAATATGACAAAAAAATCATAACATTGGTGTAAGAAAAGAAGTAAAAAAAAAAAAAAAAGTTTCAGTGGTGCATTGCGTCTCTTGCCAAGGAATCAACTTGAAAGGGTCAAAGTAAATAGAAAAATAAAAGATAAGAGAGAGAGAGAGAGAGAGAGAGAGGGAGGGAGGGAGGGAGGGAGGGAGGAGGAGGGAGGGAGGGAGAGAGGGAGAGAGAGAGAGAGAGAGAGAGAGAGAGAGAGAGAGAGAGAGAGAGAGAGAGAGAGAGAGAGAGAGAGAGAGTGAGAGGGAGAGAGACAGAAAGAGAGAGAGGGGAGAAAGTGATAGAGAGGGAGAGAGAGAGAGAGAGGGAGGGAGGGAGAGAGAAATAGAGAGAGAAAGAGAGAGAGAGAGAGAGACAGAGACAGAGACAGACAGATACAGAGAGAGAGGCAGAGAGAGAGAGAGAGAGAGAGAGAGAGAGAGAGAGAGAGAGAGAGAGAGAGAGAGAGAGAGAGAGACAGAGACAGAGACAGAGACAGAGACAGAGAGAGAGAGAGAGAGAGAGAGATAGATAGATAGATAAAGAGAGAGAGAGAGAGAGAGAGAGAGAGAGGAGAGGGAGAGGGAGAGGGAGAGGGAGAGGGAGAGGGAGAGGGAGAGGGAGAGGGAGAGGGAGAGAGAGAGAGAGAGAGAGAGAGAGAGAGAGAGAGAGAGAGAGAGAGAGAGAGAGAGAGAGAGAGAGAGAGAGAGAGAGAGAGAGAGGAAAGGAAAGGGACAGAGATGAGAGGGAGAGAGAGAGTCAAGAGAGAAAGAAAAGGATATATATATATAGACAGACAGACAGACAGACAGACAGAGAGAACAAAGAAAACAATACTTTCTCGTTGCTATCAACGTCCACTTAAGATTGCAAAAATATGCAAAATAGAGGCTAGCCATTGCAACCGTCGTAATGATACGTGAATATTGAATATGCAACAGAAGAGAAACTCAAATCTAACTCCTATATTTTGAGATTATGTAATATTTACTCTCTGTTGCTTGTCTTTGCATGCAACTGGCCGTGCTGTTAAGTGCATGTTGTTTTTTTTATCTTTCTTTTTATCTTTTTTCGCGGTTTATCTTGGTAGATAGATATCTTTGTCTGTGTGTCTGTCTGTGTGTCTCTATCTCTGTCTCTGTCTCTGTCTCTGTCTCTCTCTCTCTCTCTCTTTTCTCTTTCTCTTTTTTCTTTCTTTGTACATCTTTCTTTCCTTCATACTTTCTTTCTTTCTTTCTTTCTCTCTTTCTCTCTTGGAAGATATATATTTGATAGATTTTTTCTATTTATTTTGGTTGACTCCTTCGTTTATCGTTTTCGTCCTCTTCCTTTTTATTTGTCTTTCTTCTTTTTTGTCATTCGTATAAATTCTTTTATTTTTCGATTAATTTTTTTGTCTATTTAATTTTCGTTATTTTTAATTTACTTATTGTTGTATATTTCCATTCATTTTTCTTTATTTATATTTAATAATTTATCCTTATTTTTCATATATCTATTTTACGTTATTTTCTTTTACTATTTTTCTTATTTTTTCACTTATTCATTTTCATTATTTTTCTAATTTATTTTATCTTGATAAGACAAAATAGATAAATAAGATAGAATATGATAAATAGATGACATGAAAGAGACAAAAAATAATGAAAGGCAAGAAGACAAAGTAAGAGTAATAAGAAAAAAATGCGATGAAAGTGTCAGCAATAACATGATAAGCTGGAATTTAGAGATTGGGTTTGATGTTATTTTGCACATGCAGTATTTTATTTTATTTATTTTTTGTTTAATTTTTTTATTTATTTTTTTTTTATTTTTTTATTGTTTTTTTATTTTTTTATTTTTTTATTTTTTTTCTGATGATTTTTATTTTTTTTTTTTTTTTTTTCTTTGTTTTTCGTTTTTATTTTTTTATTTTTTTTATTTTTTTTCTGATGATTTTTCTTTATTTTTTCTTTTTTTTTTCTTTAGTTTTCATTTTCATCTTTACATAGATGTTAGTTTTCATTTCTTGTTTTTTTTCCTGTTTTTGTTTTGTTTTTTTTTCGTTTTTTTCTGGTTATTCCTTTTGTATCTTTTTCTTCGGTTTTCGTCTTCATCTTTACGTAGATGGTTGTCGAGCTGTTTCTTTGTCTGTCTGGCTGGGTGTTTGTCTGTCTGTCAGTTTGTCTTTCTCTGTCAGGCTGTATTTTCTTTCTTGGTTTCTTTCTCGGTCTCTCTGTCTGTGTCTTTGTCTGTTTTCCTGTCTGTCTGTCTTTGTTTCTGTCTTTGTCTCTGTTTCTGTCTGTCTGTCTGTCTGTGTTTATTTATTGTTGTATATTTCCATTTATTTTTCTTTATTTATGTTTCATTATTTATCCTTATTTTTCATATATCTATTTTACGTTATTTTCTTTTACTATTTTTCTTATTTTTTCACTTATTCATTTTCATTATTTTTCCCTAATCTATTTTTCTAATTTATTTTATCTTGATAAGACAAAATAGATAAATAAGATAGAATATGATAAATAGATGACATGAAAGAGACAAAAAAGATGATGAAAGGCAAGAAGACAAAGTAAGAGTAATAAGAAAAAAATGCGATGAAAGTGTCAGCAATAACATGATAAGCTGGAATTGAGCGATTGGGTTTGATGTTATTTTGCACATGCAGTGGCTTTTGATTTTTGATTTTATTATTTTTTTTGTATAATTTTTTTATTTTTTATTTTTTATATTTTTTAGATTTTTCTTTTTTTTTTAGTTTTTTTCTGATTTTTTTTTTTACCCTTTTTTTTCTTTGGTTTTCGTTTTCATTTTTATATAGATGTTAGTTTTTCATTTCTTGTTTTTTTCCTATTTTTGTTTTTTTTTTTTTTCGTTTTTTTCTGATTATTCCTTTCGTATCTTTTTCTTCGGGTTTCGTTTTCATTTTTACGTAGATGTTAGTTTTCATTTCTTGTTTTTTTTCCTGTTTTTGTTTTGTTTTTGTCGTTTTTTTCTGATTATTCCTTTTTTTTATTTATTTTTTCTTCGTTTTTTCGTTTTCATTTTTACGTAGATGGTTGTCGAGCTGTTTCTTTGTCTGTCTGTCTGCGTGTTTGTCTGTCTGTCAGTTTGTCTTTCTCTGTCAGGCTGTATTTTCTTTCTCGGTCTCTGTCGGTCTCTCTGTCTGTGTCTGTCTGTTTTCCTGTCTGTCTGTCTTTGTTTCTGTCTTTGTCTCTGTTTCTGTCTGTCTGTCTGTGTTTATTTATTGTTGTATATTTCCACTTATTTTTCTTTATTTATATGTAATTATTTATCCTTATTTTTCATATATCTATTTTACGTTATTTTCTTTTACTATTTTTCTTATTTTTTCACTTATTCATTTTCATTATTTTTCCCTAATCTATTTTTCTAATTTATTTCACCTTGATAAGACAAAATAGATAAATAAGATAGAATATGATAAATAGATGACATGAAGGAGATAAAAAAGATAATGAAAGGCAAGAAGACAAAGTAAGAGTAATAAGAA
>NC_091556.1:47864018-47866518 GCF_042767895.1 Penaeus vannamei | reverse complement strand
AGGAGAGCTAGAACACGTGACAAAGAGAGAGAGAGAGAGAGAGAGAGAGAGAGAGAGAGAGAGAGAGAGAGAGAGAGAGAGAGAGAGAGAGAGAGAGAGAGAAGAGGCGAAAGAGAGCTAGAGAGAGGAAAGAGAAACAGAAATGGAAGGGCAGATGGAGAAAGGGAAGGAAAAGGAAAATGAAAGAAAAAAAAGGCAAGACAGAAAGCGTAAGGGAGAGGGAGAAGGAAAGGGAAGAGAAAGGGAAAGGGGATAAAAGAGAAGAGAAAAAGGAAAGGGAAAGTGGAAGGAAAAGCGAAGGGTAAAGAAAAAGAAGACCGAAGGCGAAAAAAAGAGAAGGGATAAAGGGATATATATATATATATATATATATATATATATATATATATATGTATATATATATATATATAAATATATATGTATATATATATATATATATAAATATATATGTATATATTTATGTATATATATATATATATATATATATGTATATTTATGTATATGTATATGTATATATGTATATCGGCGCAACAAAACGCGCCTTAAGCTCAGGAGGGTTATATATATATATATATATATATATATATATATATATATATATATATATATATATATATATATATATATATATATGTATATGTATATATGTATATCGGCGCCTTAAGCTCAGGAGGGAAGATAAAAAATAAAAAAATAAAAACGTCGTATTATTTTGTATAATTTTAAGCTTTATTTTCACTGTAACTTTGATGGTCGTGTTGGGTTTTGAACTTTTTTTTTTTATAAAAGATGGTGTATGGCGTTTTCATGCCTTATCATTATCATTATTATCATTATTATCATTATTATCATTATTATCATCATTATTTTCATTATTTTCATTATTATCATTATTATCATCAGTATCATTATTATCATTATCACTATTATCACTATTATCATTATTATCACTATTATCATTATTATCATTATTATCATCGTTATTTTCATTATTATCAAATTGATGCTGTTATTTCTGTTATTATCATCATTACTATTTTATCATTTTTTCTTGAGATTCCCTCTACCTTTTTTTTTTTTAACTCTTACCATTTTTCTACGGATTAATTCATAACAAAAGCTTAATATAACAACAACAAAGAACTATTTCTTTCCAGATATAATTAGACTAATCCAATCACTTCCTGAAAAGATATAACAGAGATTCACATTAATTCTATTTGATTCATTAATTCACATTAATTATATCTGATTAATTCCAAGTTTATATCTTTATTTATTAATCTGATATTACAAATATAAAAACAGGTATTTATTAAGGTACATTATCTCCGTCTGTAGTAACATTTTATCTCTGTTATTGAATAATTAGAGACTAATAGATAGGATGATTCATCTCCAATTTTGATTTAGAAAATAGATACGAATCTCATGAGAAATATGAATAATCATAAGAATAAACGTTTCTTATCGTGAATGATATGTATCGATTGTCATCTGTTTCGGTTAATTGATCCATAAATTATCCGTATTCTGGGTTCATTAATTCGTAATTAGGGATGATTTCGATTACTGTAAGATTGGGACGTGGGAGAGAATCGCTTAATGTTCTGTTCGGATTTTAATGTATTCAGAAAAGGTGATTTTTTTTTCTTTCTCGTGTATGGGAGGAGGAGAAGGTGGAGGAGGAGGATGAGAAAGGATAAGGGGGAAAGCGAGTGGGGAGGAGAAGGAAAGGGAGATGGATTAGAAAAGGGAGGGGAAGGAGAGAGGGAAGGAGAAGGAGAGGGAGGGTGAAAAAAGAAGGGGAGAGGGAAGGATAAGGAGAGGGAGGATGAAAAAAGAGGGGGAGAGAGAGAGGGAGACGGGGAAAGAGAGGAAAGAGAGACGGAAAGAGAGAGAAAGAGAGAGGGAGAGGGAGAGGGAGGTGGCGTAAAGGTGATTTTTTTCTTTCTCGTGTTGGGTGACTTGTAGAATTATTCGTCGGTATGGGAGGAGGAGAAGATGGAGGAGGAGAAAGAAAGGAGAGGGGGAAAGGGAATGGGGAGGGGAAGGAAAGGGAGAGGGAAGGAGAGGGAGAGTGTAAAAAGAAGGGGAGAGGGAGATAAAGAAAAGGGAAAGAGAGGAAAGAGAGAGAGAAAGAGAGGGAGAGGGAGAGGGAGGTGGCAAAAAGGTGATTTTCTTTCTTTCGTGTTGGGTGACTTGTAGAATTAGTCGGTATGGGAGGAGGAAAAGATGGAGGAGGAGAAGGTGGAGGAGGATGAGAAAAGAGAGGGGGAAGGGAGTGGGGAGGAGAAGGAAAGGGAGAGGGATTAGAAAAGGGAAGGGGGAAGGGAGAGGGAAGGAGAAGGAGAGGGAGGGTGAAAAAAGATGGGTAGAGAGAGAGGGGAAAAGGGAAAGAGAGGAAAGGGAGATGGAGAAAGAGGGAGAGGGAGAGAGAGGTGGCGAATGTAAGAACAAAACGAAAAAAGGGATAGACAGAGAAGAGCAAGCAGAAGCA
>NC_091556.1:47829018-47836518 GCF_042767895.1 Penaeus vannamei | reverse complement strand
GCATCATAGCTATCGATCGTCCTCTCGTGACCTGCCGGAAACTGGGTCACGGGTCGCCAAGGTCAGGTCGGAGAAGGGGCAGGAAAGAGAGGTTTATTTTTGGTTTATTCTTTTAGAATTTATTTTATTTTATTTTATTTAAAGAGAGGTTTATTTTTGGTTTATTCTTTTAGATTTTATTTTATTTCATTTATTTAAAGTTTATTTTTTATTTATTCTTTTATATTTTATTTTATTTCATTTTATTTATTTAAAGTTTATTTTTGGTTTATTCTTTTAGATTTTATTTTATTTCATTTTATTTATTTAAAGAGGTTTATTTTTGGTTTATTCTTTTAGATTTTATTTTATTTTATTTTATTTAAAGAGAGGTTTATTTTTTTTCTTATATTTAGGGTTTGTTTTATATTTATTTATTTATTTATTTATTTATTAGATTTTATTTTATTTTGTCTATTTCAAGAGAGGTTTATTTTTGGTTTATTCTCTTAGATTTTATTTTATTTTATTCTATTTAAAGAGAGGTTTATTTTTTTTCTTATATTTAGGTTTTGTTTTATTTAATTTTATTTATTTAAAGAGGTTTATTTTTGGTTTATTCTTTTAGATTTTATTTTATTTCATTTTATTTATTTATAGAGAGGTTTATTTTTTCTTATATTTAGGTTTTATTTTGTTTTATTTATTTAAAGAGAGGTTTATTTTTTCTTATATTTAGGTTTTATTTTATTTATTTAAAGGGAAGTGTATTCATTTATTTATTTATTTTTTGAGATTTTTTCTTTTCTTTTCTTTTATTTATTTTTTTGTAGGTTTTGTATTTTTTTTGTATTTTATTTCTTTTGTATTTTTGTAGGTTTTGTATTTATCTCTTTTCTTCTTTCTTATTCTTTGTCTTCATCTTCTTTTTTCTTATCTTCTTTTATTATCTTTTCTCTTTTTATTTCATTATCCTTTATCGTATTTTCTTTTTCTTTCCTTTCTTCCTTTCGTATTTTTCTTTCTTTTCTTCTTCCTCTTCTTTTCTAAATATCCTATTTTCTTTTTCTTTTCTTCCTCTCTCTTCTTTTTCCCTCTTTCTCTTCTCCCTTTTAAGATATTCATTTTTATTCCTCTACTTTAATTTCTTATCTATTCTTCGTCTCCTTCTGGTCATTTCTTCTTCTTCTATATCTGTTATTCTTTTATTTTAGCTCTATTTATCAGATTCTTTCATGCCATTTCCCTTCACTTTTGGAGGAGGAAGAAATAGGAAAAGAGGGAGATAGAGGGAGAAGAAGAGCCAGAGAAAGAAAAAGAAAAAAAAGAAAAAGGAAAAGAAAAAGGAAAAGGAAAAGGAGAAGGAACAGAAGAAGGAGACGGAAAAAGGGGGATAATTGGAAAAAGAAGGGTTAAGGAAATGGAGGACGAGGAAACAAGACGAAGTGAGAAAGAGAAGAAAAATGGTGAAGGTGAAAAATCGTCGAAGTCTGCGTGGCTTGTCTCTTAATTGCAATTAAGGTGCAGAACGGGGCTGGATTTGCATGTATGTTTTTGGCTTTCTGTCATAAAGGTTGTTTACCCAAGATATTAGGCGGGTATTTGGCCCCAGTCAGCTCTCTCCGCATTGCCTGTGTTGCTGTGCCTTATTAGAGAGAGAGAGAGAGGGAGGGAGGGAGGGAGAGGGAGAGGAGAGGGAAGGAGGGAAGGAGGGAAGGAGGGAAGGAGGGAGAGGGAGAGGGAGAGGGAGAGGGAGAGGGAGAGGGAGAGGGAGAGGGAGAGAAGGAGAGAGAGAGAAAGAAACAGACAGAAAGAGACAGAGACAAGATTAAAAGCTCTTTTATATATGTATCAATCTAACTATATATATATTTATATATATAAGCACACACACACACACACACACACACACACACACACACACATATATATATATGTATATATATATATATATATATATATATATATATATATATATATATATATATATATATATATATATATATATATATATATATATATATATATATGTATATATATATATATATATATATATATATATATATATATATATATTTATTTATTTATTTATATATACACACATGTATACAGACACATTTATTATGTCTTTTCACTTCGGCGTCTTAAAAACTCCTCCCTTTCCCCCTCCCGCAGGATACACCAGCGGCCGAGCCCCGAGGCGCAGCGCCCATCGCAAGGCAGGATTCCCTGGGACCGTCAGCCTCCCGCCCTCCGGCCGGAGTCGAGGAGGAGCCCCGCCCCCACGACGCAGCGAGGCCGCGCGAGACCGAGGCTCCCCGACCCGGCCTTCCTTGATGGGCGTGCGGGGAGGGCGGCCAGCGCTTCCCGGTGGCAGCAGGAGAAGACCTCCGCCCTGTGTCCTTGTCCCTCGCCCCGCGCGCAGTGCCCGTAGGAGATCGATGGCGCCCCAGGGAAGCAGGAGCGAGGACAACTTCCACGCCGTTGCCCTGGAAGTGACGTCCGGCTCCCCCTCGGCGCTGACGAGGATGTAGCCGAGCCGCTCCCCTCGAGGACGACCGTCGACGCCGCAGCCGCGAGCCGCGCCGCAGCATGAAGGTTGCCATCCCGGGCAGAGCGATCAAGATGCCGGAGAACCTGGGACCCGGAGCGCCGGCGCAGCTGAGCCCGCTGGCCAGGACGGGGAAGATCCCCTACAACAACATCGAGATGCGCCCCGCCATCGACTACTTGAGCCTCGGCAGCGGCGGCCATGGCCCCCTCCAGGCCCCCGACGACGCCAACGCCAAGGAGTGGAGGAGGACGACCAAGCTCTACAAGAAGGACCTCAAGGCCAAGGGCAACATCCGCCCCTCGACGGCCGTGCGGCGCCACGTCAAGAAGATTTCCGAGGAGTTCACGATGACGCAGACCAAGTACGAGAACTCCGTCAACACGACGTCCTCCTCGGCCTCCAAGGCGTCGGAAGGGAAGGAGAAGGCGGGGTCGAAGGCCGCCTCCGCGTCGATCTCGAACAAGATTCCGCAGTCGAAGTTCCCCAAAAATGTCTTGTCGAAGATTTCGTGCACGAAATGCGACACGATCACGGGGCGCAAGGCGCCCATGGCCCCCCTGGTGAGCGCGGCCGTCGTCAGCTCGTCCAAGGCGCCCTCGAAGCCCGCGCCGATACTCAAGGCACAGGGCCACAAGGCGCACAGGGCGTCCGCCTCTAGCACGTCCCCCAAGCGGATCCGAGACGCCTCCTCGTCGCCGCAGAAGAAGGCCTCCCTCAGCCCTCCCGGGTCCTCGCCTCGCCCGCGCCTGAAGCACTCCTACGGGCGTGGCAGCGGGGGCGTGGGGGGCCTCGAGGTGGGTCTGGCGCCCACGAACGCCAGCGTGCCAAAGTCGCCCGGGAAGAAGAGAGAAGGGGCGGGCGTGTCGCCGCGGTCGCAGCAGGTGTCCTTCGAGCAGATCAAGAAGGCGAAGCTGTTCACGGAGAAGGCCATTATGGTGAGTCCCTTCACTGAGTTGTAGCTCTTTCGCTATTGATAAATATGTTCGTTAAAAGCTCAGGGACACGCATTGTATATCATTTCAACAAAGATTATTATTAATTTACCTTTCGCTTGCCATAGAGATTCATATTAGCTTGCTTTTTTTCTTCACTCTTTGCCGAACAGGAGGGTCGTGTCTTCTCCATCTTTGGGTATTTTCCTGCCATCAAGGACGCCCTGAAGAGGCGCGGGTGGGTGGAGAAAATACAGCACTCGGTCCCTTACGTTAATCCCCACCCGAACAACTGCGTTTGTCCTCACGTCGGGTACCAGTCCGTCTTCATCAGTCCCCCGCCGCTCACGCCCCCGTCGACCACTGCCGCCACCACGCCCGCAGCCACTGCAACCTCTTCCACCACCGCCTCCTCCTCCACCACCACCTCCACCGCAGCCAGCAGCAACGCCTCCACAGCATCTGGTGCGGCGACGTCGGAAGGCGATCAGGAGGGCCCCGCGTCGGCGAGCGAGTCGGCCACGTCCTCGCCTGACGCTCCGTGCACGGGCGAGGGCGCCGCAGAGGCCGAGGCACAGCTGAACGGTGACACAACGGAAGGCCCGAGCTTAGCGGAGCCTGGGACGCCCTCCGACGCATCTCCTCAGCCTCCGCCGCCCTCACTCACTTCCTCATTCTCATCCTCCTCATGTAGGTCGTCGTCCCCCTCATCTCCCACCTCATCATCATCTGTTTTAGAGTTAGTCGAGAGACCACAGACCAAGACCACTGCCAATCTAGGTTCTTCCAGTGTAGAGAGTGTAGCGCCCGCAGCCAAAGACGCCGCCAAAGCTCCCAGCCCTGGCGAGAGTAGCCCCCAGTCCCTCGCCGCCGGGGAGTCGGAGAGTCGAAACGCCTCCCCGAACCAGAGTCAGGCGAGCGACGAGTCTTCCAGCGTTCCAGGCGAGTCGAGACGGGGTTCGAAGCCTCTCGACTTCTTCCCCGATAACGAAATCAACACTGCCATACTCGGCCCTTCGGAAATCCGGAAGGGGCTGAAGGAATGCATCACCGAGAAGAATTCCGCGCTGTTCAAGTACAGCACGACCAGCATCTTGAAGAAACTGAAGAGCAAAAGCGAGGAGGCGAACAAGGCCAAGACACCGGACGCCGGAGACACCGACCAACAGGACAAGGAGGAAGACAACGAAGAGAAGAAGGAAGAAGACAAAGCGGACGACGACGACCCGCCCGAAGACAAGGAGGAACCCAAGGACGCCGAACCCGCGCCCGAACCCTACAACCCTTACGTGGAGTACCAGCTGAGCAACACGGACCTGCCCCTCGTCGCCCGCCTCCTCAGGAACGTCGAGCCCAACCTCCTCTGGACGTGGACCAGGGACTCCATCTCCTTCAAGCACCTCAGCCGGGAGCAGCTCGTCAACCGCTTCCCCAACACGCCCTTCACCACCAAGGTAGGGGCCGGTTTGGGGTTCTTTCGCCCGGCTACCCGTCCGTCTGTCTGTCTGTCTGTTTGTCTATTATTTGTCTGTCTGTCTGTTTGTCTACCATTCGTCTGTCTGTCTACTCTTTGTCTGTGTCTGTCTGTTTGTCTACTATTGTCTGTCGGTCTGTTTATCTACTATTGTCTGTCTGTCTGTTTGTCTACCATTCGTCTGTCTGTTTGTTTACTATTTGTCTGTCAGTCTATTTGTTTGTCTGTCCACTTGACTGTCTGTTTGTCTGTCCATTTGTCTGTCTGTTTGTCCATGTCTTTGGGTCTTTTTATGTATCTATTTAACGGTTTCTCGTCCTTCTATTATGTATCTACTGTATATATCTTTGTTTTTTTATGTATCTATTTATCTGTTTCTCGTCCCTCTATTAGGTCTGTCCATCATCAGTTATTCATTTCCCTTAGTTATCAATTTATCTTTCGATATGTTTTCCGAATTAAGCTTCTTACCTTCCCTCATCCTCCTCTGCTTCCACTCTCCTCTTTGACCTCTCTTCCCTTCCCCACTTCACATTCTTATTCCCTCCCTCCCCCTTTCTTTCTTCTTGCATCCCTCTCTCTCCGTCTCTCATTCCCAGCTTTCCTCTCTCCTCCCTCTCCCGTATTTCGGACTCTCTTTCTATTTTCCCTTCCTCTTCTCTCCCCGTTTCCCCCTCCCACACCTTCCCTTCCACTCCCTCTCTCTGCTCCTTCCTCCTCCTACTTCCTTTATCTACCCTCTCCTTCACTTCTTACTTCTCTTCCCTCTCCTACCTCTCCCGCCTCCCACTATCCCTTACTTCCTCTCTCTCCTTTCCCAATTCATCCCTTCCTTCCCCCACCTCCTTCCTCCCCACTTCCCTCTCTCCCACCTCCTCCTCCCTTCCCCATCCTCCACCTTCCCTCCCTTCCCTTCTCCCTCTCATAATCCTCCCTCCCCCCACCTCCCTCATCCTCGACCTCCCCCTCCTTCTACACCCCCCTCCCCTACCCCCAACCCCCCAACATCTTGACCCACATTTTCCTCAATCCGTCGACCTTTTGATTGAGAAAGGTCAGGAAAAACAAATTTTTTGTGTCTTTTTTGTTTTTGTTTGTGTAGTTGTCTCCACGTTTCTATTTTGGTGTCTATTTTTTTGTCTCCCCGTTTCTTTTTTGGTGTCACTATTTATCTTTTATTTTTTTATTTTTTTGGTTTTGTGTCTATTTTTGTCTCCCCGTTTCTATTATGGTATCAATTTTTTGTTTTGTTTTGTCTTTTTTGTTTTTTTTTCCCCAATTTTTTGTTTTCCTCGTTTCTATTTTGGTGTCACTTTATTTTTTTTTATTTTATTTTTTTTTTTTTTTGGTTTCTATTTACGACCACACACGCACGCGAGTCTGTGTCGTGTCGTGTCGTGTCGTGTCGTGTCGTGTCGTGTCTTGGGAGGTCGTCGTCTGCGGTCGTTTCACAGGGTCGTCTTGGGGGAGAAGAGAGTCGTTAAGGGAGATAGTGGAAAGCGGGAATTATTGTTTTATGTTTTCTTCTTCCTGTTTTGTTTCTTTATGTTGTCTTTTTTTTTTGTTTCTTTCTTTTCTTCTTTTTTTTGGTTTCTTTCTTCTCTTTTTTTTATTGTTTCTCTCTTCTCGTTGTTTTATTTGTTATATTGTTATTACTATCATTATCATTATTGTTTGTATCATTATCTTTATTATTATCATTATTATTATTATTATCATTGTTACTGTCATTAATATTGTTATTATTTTCATTACCGTTATAGTATTATTATTATTATCATTATTGTTATTTTTTATTATTGTTACAATTATTGATATTATTACTGTCGTTATTATTGTCAATATCCTTATTATTGTTATTATAATAATCATAATAGCGATAATAATGATAATGATAATGGTAATAGCAAGAACAATGATAATAATGATAATGATAATGATTAAAATATGATAATAGTAAAAGTAATAATATTAATGATAATAATAAAGATGAAAATGAAAATGATAATGACGATAGTAATAATATTACGTTCTTTTTATGTCCTTTCTTGACTCGTCCCTTATATGTGTGTGTAGATATTTGGAAAGATAGATATATACTGTACAGACAAACAGACATAAATGGATAGATAGATAACTATAGATAGATAAATGGGTAGATAGATATAGATAGATGAATATAGATAAAGATAAGATAGATAAATAGATGTATATATATACATATATATATATATATATATATATATATATGTATATATATATATATATATATATATATATATATATATATATATATATATATATATATATATATATATATATTCTTTGTATTTTGTGTTTCCCTTGAAAGCTGTTTATTCCTTGGCACTATTGATTTTCTTCCATTTTTTGTCATTCGCTCTTTTATTCCCTTGTGTCCTTGTCCCACTGATAAAAAAATCCTCCACTCATTTATTATTATTATCATTGTTTCTACTCTTTCTCCCCGTCTTTCTTATTCTAACGTCTCTTACTTATCCCTTCCATTTCTATATTTCTCTCTTCCTCTTTCCCCCGTAATT
>NC_091556.1:47816518-47819018 GCF_042767895.1 Penaeus vannamei | reverse complement strand
ACACACACACACACACACACACACACACACACACACACACACACACACACACACACACACACACACACACACACACACACACACACACACACACACACACACACACACACACAGCTCACTTTATTTCTGTATACAAACATACATATATTTATATCTTGCCTATTTTTGTTTATTATCCATCTATCAACTTTGTATCTATTTGCCTTACCGTCTGTCTGGCTGTCTATTATATAGAATAATTGCATGTATATGTATAAATACTATATAGAACTCTCTTTTTCCTTCTCTCATTTTCTCTTAGTCGTGCTTTGTCTCTCTCTTTCTTTTGCTTTCTCTCACTCTTGCTTTCTCTATGTCTGTCTTGCGTTCTCTTTCTCTCTTATTTTCTCCTCTTTCTCTTGCTTTATCCATGTCACATTTCTCTCTTTGTCTTGCCTTCTCTCTCTCTCTTTAATTTTCTCTCTCGTGCTTCCTCTCTGTCTTGCTTTCTCTCTCTCTCTCCTGCTTTCTCTCTCTCTGTCGTTTTCTCTCTTTCTTCCTTTCTCTCTCTCTCTTGCTTTCTCTCTCTCTCTCCTGCTTTCTCTCTCTCTTGCTTTCTCTCTCTCTCTCCTGCTTTCTCTCTTTCTTCCTTCCTCTATCTCTTGCTTTCTCTCTCTCTCTCTCCTGCTTTCTCTCTTTCTTCCTTCCTCTCTCTCTTGCTTTCTCCTGATAACCCGAATGACGCCAAATTGAGTTTTCCAAAAGACTGACATTTGCCCGAGCTGGTAATGAACGCAGAATGCAAAATTGCATGTCTCAGCCTTGCAATTACAACATCGTGAAGAATGCGTTTTTTTTTTTTTTTTTTTTCAAAAGAAGGAAAATATCCTATTATGAAAGATGGCGCGTTTTTTTTTCAAAAGAAGGAAAATATCCTATTATAAAAGATGGCGTTTTTTTTTTTTTTTTTTTTTTTTTTTTGCAAAAGAAGGAAAATATCCTATTGTGAGAGATGGCGCGTTTTTTATTTATTGAATTATTATTTTTCTATTTCTTATTTTCCTTTTTTGCCAAAGAAGGAAAATATCCTATTATGAAAGATGGCGCGTTTTATTTTTTCAAAAGAAGGAAAATATCCTTTTATTCTGCGCGTTTTTTATTTATTCATTTGTTTATTATTATTTTTTTATCTTTATTTTTATTTTTTGCTAAAGAAGGAAAATATCCAATTATGAAAGATGGCGCGTTATTTATTTATTTATTATTATTATTTTTGTATTTTCATTTTTATTTTTTTGCAAAAGAAGGAAAATATCCTATTATGAAAGATGGCGCGTTTTTTTATTTATTTATTTATTATTATTTTTTATATGAGAATAGTTGAAAATCGGATAAGTTTGTGAGAGCAGGAGGCCGATATGAGGATGCTGATGTGTGGAATTCATAGGAGAGAGAGAGGGGGAGGGGAAGGGGGAGGGGAAGGGGGAGGGAGAGGGAGGGAGAGGAAGATAGAGAGGGAGGGAGCAGGGAGAGGGAGAGGGAGAGGGGGAGGGGGAGGGGAAAGGGGAGGGGGAGGGGGAGGGGGAGGGAGAGGGGGAGGGGAGAGGGAGAGGGGGGAGGGGGAGGGAGTGGGGGATAGGGAGAGAGAGAGATAGAGAGAGAGGGGGAGGAGGGAGAGGGGGTGGGGGAGGGGAGGTGGAGGGGAGGGGGAGGGAGTGGGGGAGGGGGAGGGAGAGGGAGAAGGAGATGGAGATGTAGGATGGAGGGAGAAAGAGAAAGAGAAAGAAAGAGAGAGAGATAGAGAGATATAGAGATAGATATAGATATAGATATAGAGATAGAGAGAGGAGGGAAGAGAGAGAGAGAGAGAGAGAGAGAGAGAGAGAGAGAGAGAGAGAGAGAGAGAGAGAGAGAGAGAGAGAGAGAGGGAGAGAGAGAGAGAGAGAGAGAGAGAGAGAGAGAGAGAGAGAGAGAGAGAGAGAGAGAGAGAGAGAGAGAGAGAGAGAGAGAGAGAGAGAGAGAGAGAGAGAGAGAGAGAGAGAGAGAGAGAGAGAGAGAGAGAGAGAGAGAGAGAGAGAGAGAGAGAGAGGGAGAGAGGGAGAGAGAGAGAGAGAGAGGGAGAGAGAGAGAGAGAGAGAGAGAGAGAGAGAGAGAGAGAGAGAGAGAGAGAGAGAGAGAGAGAGAAAGAGAGAAAGAGAAAGAGATAGAGATAGAGATAGATAGATAGATAGATAGACAGAGAGATAGATAGACAGAGAGAGCGAGAAGGAGAGAAAAGGAGCGAGAGAAACGTCAAACGAATCACATCAGGAACAACGAATGGAAGAACAAGAAAACGGCATAATCGTGTGTTTTCTCATATATAACACGCAAGTAGGTAATTCCTGTCATTAAAAATCCCTTATATTGACAATTCTTTTAATACATTCTTAAGATCTCACGGGAATGGGAGCCAAATAATTCCAAAATAATTCTGACGGTGTTTTGACTAACTCCTGGAACAAAATTCTAAACATCTCTT
>NC_091556.1:47801518-47814018 GCF_042767895.1 Penaeus vannamei | reverse complement strand
TGAAGAAAAATCAAAACAAATTATTCTAGTTTATATATAACAAAAACAACAAATGAAAAAAAAAAATCTAATCAACGTGAAATCAACATGAATCTGTAACAAAGCAGGACTATTATTATGAGGCTCTTTATGCGGCAAATAATTTAGATAATCAACGTTCAATTATTGGAAAAGCTGCATCACTTTCTTCTGTTCTTCTATACTCTTTCGAGTTGTTTTTTTTGTTTCGTTTACTTTGTTTTTTGTTGTTTTGTTTATGGATTTGGATGTGTGTGTGTTTGTGTATTTATTAATCTTTTATTTATTTATTTATTTGTTTGTGTGTGTGTGTTTGTGTATTTATTTATTCGTCATTTATTTATTTATTTATTTATTTATTATTTTTTATTTTTTTTCATTTTACTAATATTCTCTTCTCTTTTCCTTTGTAAATTTATCGCTCATTCCTCAATTTCTGCCGACAGAGCCTTATATTCCATTCTCATAAATTCATAATTATATTCTCACTGCTTCGCCGCATCTTATTCTCTCTATTTCTTATTTATCTTTCTTTCTTCTCCCTCCCTCTTTCTGTATGTCCGTTCCTTCTTTCCCTCCCCCACTCCCCCCTTCCTCGTCCGTCCTCACATCAATCACCCTTCCCCCCTCCCTGCCCCCCTCTCCCCTCACTCCCCATATCCGCCTCTCACTCCCTCCTTCCTCCCCCCATCAACTTCCCTTCCTCCTTCCTACATATACCTCCTCCCTCCCCTCTCCCTCCCCACATCGACCCCACACCTCAACCTCTCTCTCTCTCTCTCTCTCTCTCTCTCTCTCTCTCTCTCTCTCTCTCTCTCTCTCTCTCTCTCTCTCTCTCTCTCTCTCTCGCTCTCTCTCTCCCTCTCCCTCTCCCTCCTCCCTCCCTCCCTCCCTCCCTCCCTGACTCTCTTCCCACTCCTGACTCTCTTCCCCTCATCCAACTCCACACCCATCACCTCAACCTCTCCCTCCTCCTCCTTCCCCACATCTACCCTCCCTTCCTCCTTTCATAACCTTCTCCCTCCCTCCTCCTCTCTCCTTTCCTTCTCCCCTCTCCCTCAACATCAACCTCCAACCTCTCTCTCTCTCTCTCTCTCTCTCTCTCCTACTCTCCTCCTCATTCTCTCATTCCCTCCCCCTCCCTCCCTCTCCCCACATCAACCCCTCATAATAAAACCTCAACCTCTTCTCTCTCTCTCTCAACTTCCTCCTCCTCTCCCTTCCCACATCAACCTCCTCCTCCCCTCCTCCCCCCTCTCCCCTTCTCCCTCTCCCTCCCTCCCACCCCACATCAACCCCCACACACAAACCTCAACCTCTCTCTCTCTCTCTCTCTCTCTACCCTGCCTCCTCCTCTCCCTCCCCACTCCCCTCTCCCCCCTCCTCTCTCTTCCTTCCCCTCCCCCTCTCCCTCTCCCTTCCATTCCCTTCCTTCCTCCTCCCCACCCCCTCCCTCCCTACCACCCCACATCAACCCCCGCACAAAACCTCAACCTCTCTCCCCCACGCATCAACCTCTCTCTCTCTCTCTCTACCTCCCCCCTCTCCCTTCCCCACATCCAACCTCCCTCCCTCCCCCACACCCCTCTCCCTCCCTCCCACCCCATGACTTCAACCCCCACACAAAAACCTCAACCTCTCTCCCCTCTCCCTCCCCACCCCTCTCCCCCCACCCTCCCTTCCCTTTCCCTCCCCCACCCTGACATCAACCCCCCCCCCTACCTCTCTACATCAACCCAAAAACTCTCCTCAACCACTCTCTCTCCATCTCTCTCCCTCTCCCCCTCCCCCCCTCTCTCCCCCTCCCCCCACACAAAAATCTCAACCACTCTCTCTCTCTCTACCTCCTCCTCTCTCCCTCCCTCCAGTACGGCCTCTGCGGGACCCTCCAGCAGCTCCACTGGTTCAGCGAGGCAGCCGGCGTGGATACCTTCGTCCCGCGCGGGTACTGCATCGGCCACGAGGACGAACGCACCGCCTTCGTCCACGACTACAGGACGACTGCCTGCCTCAACGTCCTCAAGTGGGTGACGGAGAGGCACGGCACGCTCGGGGTTCACGCCGTGGCGGACGCCCATGGGGAGGTGAGGTTTGGGGGTGATTGGGGGGAAGGTGAGGGGGGATTGAGGTTGGGGTGGGGTGAGGGGTGGGTTGGGGTGAGGGCATGGGGAGGGGGTGGGGGTTGGGTGGGGGTGTGGGGGTAGGAGTGAGGTGCAGGTTGGGAGGCGGAGGGGTGAGGGGGAGAGGAGGTGGGGGGTTGGGGTGAGGGTTGGGTGGGGGAAGGTGGGTTGAGGGGGGAAGGTGGGGGGTTGGGGTGAGGGGGAAGGTGGGGGAGGGATGGGGGGTGAGGGGAGGAGGGTATGGGGGTGAGGGTTGTAGTGGGTGGTAGGGTAGGGTAGGGGAGGGAAGGTGGTGAGGGAGAGGAGTATGGGGGTAGGGTTAGGGTGAGGGTGAGGGATGGGTGGGGGATAGTGTGTGTGTGTGTGATGGGGGAACGGGAGGGTATGGGGTGAGTGGAAGAGGATGGGGTGAGGATGGGAGGTGTGGGGTGGAGTGGGATGAGGGTAGAGGTGTGGCAGGAGGATGGTGGTATGGGATGGGTGTGGAAGGAAGTAGGGGTGGGTTATGTGATTTTGCTACAGCTCTCTCCTTATCTATCTATCTATCTATCTCGTTGTATGAGAGTAAAACAGAGAGAGTGAGACAGATAGATAGATAGATAGAGATAGAGAGAGAGGGATAGATAGAAATAGAGAGAGGGGGATAGATAGATAGATAGATAGAGATAGAGAGAGGGGGGTAGATAGATAGATAGATAGATAGAGAGAGAAAGAGAAAGAGAGAAAAAAGGGAAAGAGAGAGAGAAAGCGAAAGAGAAAGAGAGAAATGAGAGAGAGAGAAAGTGAAATAGAAATAGAAAGAGAGAAAGAGAGAGAGAGAGAGAGAATGAAAGAGGGAGAGAGAGAGTGAGAGAGAGAGAGAGAGAGAGAGAGAGAGAGAGAGAGAGAGAGAGAGAGAGAGAAAGAGAGAGAGGGAGAGAGAGAGAGAGAGAGAGAGAGAGAGAGAGAGAGAGAGAGAGAGAGAGAGAGAGAGAGAAAGAGAGAGAGAAAGAGAGAGAAAGAGAGAGAGAAAGAAAGAAAGAGAAAAAGAAAGAGAGAGAGAGAGAGAGAGAGAGAGAGAGAGAGAGAGAGAGAGAAAGAGAAAGAGAAAGAGAGGAAGAGAGAAAGAGAGAGAGAGAAAGTGTAATTCACAACCCCCCTCCCCCTCCCCCCACACACACACGCACACACACACACAAGATACATACATAAAATGTTTCAACATAATTTTCCAGAACGATTTCGAGACAATAGACGAAGCTCTATAAAAAGGAGCAGAAAAAGGTCAAAGAGTCAAGATGACCTTTTTTTATCACGCGTCCACTTCAGCACACGAGAACTGACCTGAGCTGACCTTTCTCTCTATATATATATCTCCTGCTTTTCGTATTTACTTTTTGTAGATTTTTATTTCTTTTTTCTTTTTTATCTCGCATTTTCGTATTCTTTTCTTTCGTTTTTTCTTTTCTCTTCTTTTCGTATTTTCTTGTCGATCTCGTTTCTTTTTTCTCTTTTTCTTTCGTTTCGTATTTTCTTCTTGTCTTTATATATATATATATATATATATATATATATATATATATATATATATATATATATATATATATATTATTCTCGTTGTTTTAGTATTTTTCCTCTCTTCTATTCGTTTTTTTTAAAGATTCTTGTTGATATCTTTTCTTTTCTCTCTCTTCTCTCTCTTACGTTTCGTATTTCTTCTTATATTTTTTATTTATTTATTTTTTCTCTCGTCTTTTCGTATTTTCTGTCTTATCATTTTTTTTATTCGTTCCTTTGTTTTTTTTCTCTCTTCTTTTCGTTTCTTTCTCTTTTCTTTTCTCATTTTTCCTTCTCTCGCTTTCCTTTCATACGTTTTTTTTTTCTTTTATTGCTTCTCTCTGTTCCCTTCTTTTCATATTTCTCCGTTCCTATCCAGAAAAAAGAGTCGTCTTCAGATTTCCCAAAAAGAAATTAAAAAAAGAAGAGAAAAAATTAATTAGAGTTTTGTAAAGTTTTGATTTTGGGACAAATTTTGGAATTTCATAATCAAAGTTTTATCTTTTTATCTTTCATTATTTGAAGTTTAATTTTATTTCTTTTGAAAATTATTTGAAGCTCAATTTTGATTTTTAGAGATTATTTTAATTTTGAAATTTGATTTTGAATTATTTACCTGAAGTTTGAATTTAAAGTTTGGTGAATTATTCATCAGAAGTTTACCTTTGAAAATTTGAAGGATGATTTTGAATTCTTTGAAGTCAAATGAAGGTCATGAATATACAATAAAAAAAATATATTCTCCATAGGAAGTCTTCTAATCAATCCACCAAATTCGTGAAGAGTAGAAAAAAATAGATGAAAAAAGGGTGCTATAAAACCATCAACCCTCAACTTTTCTTTTATTACGTCACGCACGCTGACCCTCACCCCCCCTCCCTCCCTCTTCCCTCACCCCCCCGTTACGTTCCCCCTCTTCCCTCTCTCCCCTCCCTCTTCCCTGACTCCCTTCCTCCTCTTCCCTTTTCCCTCACTCCTCCCCCCTCTTCACTTCCTCTCTCCCTCCCTCCTCCCTCATCCCCTCTTCACTCCTCCCTCCTCTTCCCTCTTCCTCCCCCTCCTCCTCACTTCTTCCCTCACTCCTCCTCCTTTTCTCTCACTCTCCCCCTTATGTTCCCCTCTCCTCTTCCTCACTCCCTCCCCTCCTCTTCCCTCACTCCTCCCCTTTTCCCTCACTCTCCTCCTTCCCTTTCTCCTTCCTCCTCTTCCCTCACTCCTCCCTCCCCCTTTTCCCTCACTCTCCCCTCACCCCCTATTCCTTCACTCTGCCCTTCCCTCCTCTTCCCCTCACTCCTCCCTTTCCCCTCACTCTCCCCTTATGTTCCCCCTCCTCTTCCCTTGTCCCTCACTTCTCTCTTCCCTCACTCTCCCTCTTACATTCCCCCTCACTCCTCTCCCCTCACCCCCTCTTCCTTTCACTCCTCCCCTCCTCTTCTCTCACTCCCCACTCTTACGCTCTCTCCTCCCTAACTCTCCCCTCCTTAGGCCCCTCCTTACGTCCCCCTCCCCTCTCCTCCCCGGTTCAGTCTCGTTCCTTAACCTTTCCCTTAGACGTCTTCGTCTCTCCTCCTTTTTTCTCTCTCTTTCTTTCTTTCTCTCTTTCTTATCTTGACCTTCATTCTCGTTTTCTGTCCCTTTCTTCTCACCTTTTCTTTTCCTCTCTTCTATCGTGCCTCTTCCCTTGCTTCTCTCTATTCGCTTTCTGTTTCTCTCCACTCTTTATCTTTATTCCTTTTTTCCTTCCTCTCTTCCTCTTCCTTACTTCCTCTCCTCCTCTGCGTCCCTCTTCTTCCCCATCCTTCTGTCTATATCTTTTCTCCTTCTCCTCCTCTTTATTCTTCTTTCTTCTTTCTTTCCTTCTCCTTCCTATCGCCCTTCCCCCTCCTCCCTTTATCTCCGCGAGATCAAGATTGTACTCCATTCACCTCTCTCCTCGCCCTTCCTCCTTCTCCTCTCTCTCTCTCTCTACCTTCGTTCGTCCTTTTCCTCGACCCGCTCTCCTTCTTCTCTCTCCCTCTTCCTCTCTTTCTTTGTAACTCCACTTCACCCTCTCCTTCCTCGTCCTTATTTCTCCTTTCTCTCTGTTCTCCTCTTCCATAACTTCCCCTCTCTTCTCCTTCTCTCCTATTCGCCTTTTCCATTCCTTCTATTCCCCCTCCTTTATTCCACATACAGTCTCGTACTCCATTTCACTTCTCCTCTCGTCCTTCCTTCTCCCCTCTTTCTCTCTTTCCCTTCCTCCCCTCTCTTTTCCCTCCTCCCCTCTCCACCTTTCCCTATCGCCGTTCTTCCTCCTCCACTTCTTCTCTCTTCCTCTCCCTTCATCTCCTCCTCCTTCGTACCATAAAGTCTCACGTACCCATTCACCTCGCCTCCTCCTCCTCTCCCTCCTCTCTCCCTCCCCCCTCCCTATCACCCTCTCTTACTCCCTTCTGCCTGTCTGCCCTTCCTTTCCCGAATTTCCCCTCTCGTCCTCTCCTCCTCCCTATTCCCCTTCATTCCTCCTCCTCCCTCTCCCCTACTTATTTCCGCTCGTCCACTTTCCCTCCCCTCATTCCCCTTATTCTTTCCCTCCTCTGTCTTCTCTTCCCTCCTCTCACTACTCTCTCTCTCTCTCTCTCTCTCTCTCTCTCTCTCTCTCTCTCTCTCTCTCTCTCTCTCTCTCTCTCTCTCTCTCTCTCTCTCTCTCTCTCTCTCTCTCTCCTCCTCCTTCATTCCTCTTCTAGCCCTTCCCCCATCCCTATCTCCCTTTATACCTCCTCCCCTCTCTCTCCCCTCCTCCCCTCACTCTCTCTCTCTCTCTCCCCTCTTCATTCCATCACTCTTTTCCCCCTCCCTATTCCCTTTATACCTCCTCCCCCTCTCTCTCCCTCTCCCTTCACTTCCTCTTGGCTCTCTCTCCTTCCCTCACTTCCCCTTTATACCTCCTCCCTCACTTCTCCTCTACACCTCCTCCCCTCACTCCCTCTCTCTCATCCCCTCCCTCCCCTCCTTTATTCTCCTTGTCCTTCCCCCTCCCTATCCCCTTTATACTCTCCTCCCCTCCTCTCTCCTCTCCCCTCCCTCCCCTCACTTTCTCTCTCCCTCCCTCCCCTCCCCTCACTCTCTCTCTCTCTCTCTCACTCTCCCTTCCTCTCCTTCTCTCCTCCTCCTCCCTTGCTCTCTCTCTCCCCTCCTCCCCTCACTCTCTCTCCTCCCTCCTCCCCTCACTTTCCCCTCTCTCCTCTCCCTCCCCTCACTCTCTCTCTCTCCCCTCCTCCCCTCACTCTCTCTCTCTCCCCTCCTCCCCTCACTCTCTCTCTCTCTCTCCCCCCTCTCTCTCCCCTCCTTTATTCCCCTCGCCCTCCCTTCTTCCTTTGATGTTCTAATCACTCAAGACATTTTATGGCTCAGGTCGTTGGCCGGAGTGGAGGCCCTCGGCTCTCGGGAATATTTGAGGGGAAAGTGGGGGAGGGGAAAGGAAAGGGAGGGGAAGGGGAAAGGGAGAGGGGACGGGGAAGGGGGGGAGAAGGGGAAAGGGAGAAGGGGAAGGGAGAGGGGAAAGGGAGAGGGGAAAGGGAGAGGGGAAGGGAGAAAGGAATGGGAAGGGAAGGGAGGGAAGGAAAGGAAAGGGAGAGGGGAAAGGAAGGGGAAAGGGAAGGGGAAAGGGAGAGAGAGGTGAAAGGGAGAGGAGAAGGAAGGAGGAAGGGAGGAGGGGAAAGGGAAGGGGGAAAAGGGGCCCTAGTCTTCAGGAATATTTGACTTTGAGGAAGGAAGGTGGGAGGAGAGGGATGAGAGGGTGAAGGTGGGAAGGGAGAGGGGAAAGGGAGAGGGGAAAGGAAAGGGAAGGGGAGGGGAGAGGGGAAGAGAACGGGGAAGAGGGAAAAAGGGGGCTGTCGGTTCTCAGGAATATTTGACTCTTGAGGGGAAGGTGGGGGAGGGACGGGGAAGGTGGGAGAAGGGGGAAGGGAGAGGGGAAAGGGAAAGGGTGAAAGGGAAGGCTCTCGGGAATATTTGGGGGGAAGGTAATATGGGGAAGGGAGAAGGGGAAAAGAAGGGAAAGAGGAAAGGAAGGGGACGGGTGGGGGAAAGGGAGCTCTGGGTTCTCGGGAATATTTGAGGGGAAGGTGGGGGAGGGACGGGGAAGGGGGGAGAAGGGGAAGGGAGAAGTGAGAAAGGAAGGGGAAAGGAAAGGGAGAGGAGAAGGGGAAGGGAGAGGGGAAAGGGAAGGGGGAAAGTGGGGAAGGGATGAGGAGAGGGAGAGGAGGTGAGGGGTGAAGGGAAGAGGAAAGGGAGGGGAAAGGGGGAGAGAGAGAGGAAAGGGAAGAGGGGGGAGGGGGAGAGGGGAAGAGAACAGGGAAAGGGGGGGAAAGGGGCCTCTCGGTTCTCAGGAATATTTGACTCTTGAGGGGAAGGTGGGGAAGGGAGGGGAGAGGGGTGAAGGTGGGGGATGGAAAGGGGGAAGGGGAAGGGTGGGGAGGGACATGGGGAGAGGGGAAGGGAGAGGGGAAAGGGAGAGGGGGAAGGGAAGAAGGGGGAAAGGGGAAAGGGGGGAGAATGGGAAGGGAAGGGGGAGGAGAAGGGAAAGAGGTGAGGGAGGGGAAGGGAGAAGGGAAGGGAGAGGAGAGGGGGAAAGGTGAGGGAAAGGGAAAGGGGAAAGGGAGAGGAGAGGGAGAAGAGGAAGGGGAAGGGAGAGGGGAAGGGGAAAGGGGGGAAGAGAGGGGAGAAGGGGAAGGGGAGGGAAAGAGGGGAAAGGGGGTGAAAGGGAGAAGAGAGGGGGAAAAGGGGGAAAGGGAGAGGGAAAGGGAAGGGGGAAGGGGGAAGTGGGCCTCTCGGGTTCTCAGGGGAATCTTTGAGAGGAGCAGGTGGAAGGGAGGGACGGGGAAGGGGAGGAGAGAGGGGAAGAGGAGAAGGGAAAGGAAGGGGAAAGGGGAAGGGGGGAAAAGGGAGCTCTCGGTTCTCGGGAATATTTGACTCTTGAGGGGAAGGTGGGGGAGGGGAAAGGGAGGGGAAAGGGAGAGGGGGAAGTGAGAGGAGAGGGTGGAAAGGGAGGGAAAGGGAGAAGGAAGAGGAAAGGGAGAAGGGAGAGGGGAAGGGGGGAAAAGGGGCTCTCGGTCCTAGGGGATATTTTGGACTTGGAGGGGAAGAGGTGGGGGACGGGAAAGGAAGGGGGAAAGGGAGAGAAGAAGGAGGGGAAGAGGAAATAAGGAAGTGGTGGAAGGGGAGAAATGGGCCTGGGGGAAAGGAGGATGGTGAAAGGGGAGGGAGTAGAAGGCTAGAAATACAAGAAATGAAAGAGTAATAGGGAGGGGAAAGAAGAATGGCATGATTGATAAAGAGGGAAAAGGAGATATGAGAAGAAAGAGGGTAATAGAGAACGAGTGAAGTGTGAAGAGGGGATGGAAAAAAACAGAGAGAGAGAGACAGAGAGAGAGGAGGGAGGAGGAGAAGAAAGGGCAGTGAGGAGAGGGAGAGAATGTTAAGGAAAAGGAGAAAAAGGGAAGAGAGGGGAAGGTGAAAAGGGGAGAAGGGAAAGGAAAAGAAAAGAGAGTAAGGGGAAAGGGTAAAGGGAAGAGGGGAAGAGAGAGGAATAGAGGCAGAGGATTGAGGAGATACAGAGGAGAAGAAGTGAGTGAAGAGAAGAAGGGAAGGGAGGGGAGGGAGGGAGAAGAGAAATTGAGAGTAAGGGCAGGAAGGGGAAGGAAGAAAAAGATAAGGGGAAAAGAAGAAGGAGAGAGAAAGAGGGAAAAGGGGGGATTGTTAGGGGGAGAGAGGCGGAGGAGAAGAATTGAGAAGGAGGAAGTGGAAGAATGAAAGAGTGAGAGAGGAAGAGAGTGAGTAGGAAAAATGTGGAAGAAAGAAGGGGTAGGAAGGGAGAAGAAGAAAGGAAAAGTAGGAGAAAGGAGAGAGATGATATAGTGGAAAAATTAGACAATAGGAATGAGATTTTTTGGGAAAAGGGAACAGAAGTAGTGAGAGAAATTGGGGATTGTGGGGGGTTAGTGGGGGAAAGAGGGTAGGGAAAGAGTGGAGGGAAAGAGGGAGGAGTGGAGTTTAGAGTGGAGGAGAGAAAGTAAGATTTAAAGGGAGTAGAAGGAGGAAGGGAGATATAAGGGGGAAAATTTAAAAGAGAAGAGAGAAAGAGGGGAAGAGGAATGGATGGGGGGAGGGGGGGATAATGGAAAGGTGGGGGATTAAAAACAGGAGGAATGGGGGAGAGAGAAGGAAGGAGAGGTATTGGGGACGGGGGAAAGGAGAAGGAGGAGGGGAGGGGAGGAAGAGAGGTGGAGGGAGAGGGATAAGAGAGAGAGCATGGAGTGAATAGGAAGAGTAGGAGAGAGAGAGAGAGAGAGACAGACAGAGGGAGAGAGAGAAACGAATAGACAGAGAGAGAGAGAGAGAGAGAGAGAGAGAGAGAGAGAGAGAGAGAGAGAGAGAGAGAGAGAGAGAGAGAGAAAGAGAGAGAGAGAGAGAGAGAAAGAGAAAGAGAAAGAGAAAGAGAAAGAGAGAGAGAGAGAGAGAAAGAAAAAGAGAAAGAGAAAGAGAAAGAGAGAGAGAGAGAGAGGCAGAGAGAAAGAGCAAGAGAAAGAGAAAGAGAGAGAGAGAGAGAGAGAGAGAGAAAGAGAAAGAGAAAGAGAAAGAAAGAGCATATAGACAAATAGATAGAAAAAATGAGAGGAAAAAAAAAAGGTGAAAAGAAAAAAAAACTCATAACAGCCCACCCTACCCACCCCACAGAATCCAACTCCACCCATTTCCACCCAACCCCGCCCAAACCTCTTACTAACCTTCCGCCCCCCACTCCCACTCTCCTCCCTCTCTCTCCCTCTCATTTCATTCTCTTTTCATTCTCTTTTCATTCTCACACCTCTCTTACCTCTCTTCCAGGTGAACTCGAAGCGGGTGAGACAAGCGCTCGCCCACGTGGAGCAATACATACAATCGTGTTGCCATGACGACCTCGATTCACCCCCGCCCACGACCCTGCGAGATCACGAGTGGGACGGACTCCTCGCCGCCCACTATAGGATCGTGCACATGGACAAGAAGATCAAGATTTCGTCGGCGTCGCAGTTGCGGGTGAGGGGGGGGTGGGGGGGGGTTGGGGGGTGAGAGGGAGAGGGGATGTAGGAGAGGGTGGGGTTGGGGGGAGGGAGATGGGGGTGGGGTGGGAGGGGTTGGGGGTGAGATGGGTGTGTGATCAAGATATCGGCGCAGTTTCAGTTGCAGGTGAGAGGGAGGGGGGTGGGGGGGAGAGAGGGGTTGGGGTGGGGTTGGGGTGGTGAGAGGGTGAGAAGGGTGTGTGATCAAGGTATCGTCGCCGTCTCAGTTGCAGGTGAGAGGGAGGGGGTTGGGGGGGGACGGGCGGGGGGTTGGGGTGGGGTGAGGGTGGGTGGGTTGGGGTGGGGGTGAGAGGGGTGTGTGATCAAGATTTCGGCGCAGTTTCAGTTGCAGGTGAGAGGGGGTGGGCGGGGGTGGGAGATGGGGGGTGAGGGGGGTTGGGTTGGGGAGGGAGGAGAGAGGGGATGTGATAAAGATATCGTCGCCGGGTCCTAGTTGCAGGTGAGAGGGGTGGGGGGGGTGAGAGGGGAGGGGTTGGGGTGGGGGTGAGAGGGGTGTGTGGATCAAGCATATCTGTGGCGGCGGTGTCACAGTTGCAGGTGAGAGGGGTGGGGGTGGGGGTGGGGGAGATGGGGAGGTGAGAGAGGGGGAGATGGGGGGTTGGGTGGGGGTAGGGGTTGTGGGGCTTGGGGGTGAGAGGGGTGTGTGATCAAGATTTCGTCTGCTGTCTCAGTTGCAGGTGAGAGTGGGAGGGGGGAGAGATGGGGAGGGAGAGATGGGGGGGGGGGGGGGGTTGGAGTAGGTGAAAGGGGCTTGGGGGGTTGCCTGGGGGTTGGGTGGGGGTTGGGTGGGATGGTCTGATGGAGAGATGATCGAAATTTGTCTATTTTTGTTGCTGTTATCATCATCATTATCATTTTTCTTCTTCTTCTTTCAAACTGGTCTGATATTTTTATTGCTGTTATCATCATTATCATTCTTCTTCTTCTTCTTTTTCTTTTTCATCTTCTTTCTTCTTCATCTTATTATCATTAATATTATCATTATTATCGTTATTGTTATTATTATCATTATTGATATTAATATCACTATTATTATAATCATTATCATCAACACCATTATTGTCATTATTATTATCAACATTATTATTGCTATCATTATAATCATCATTATCATAATCTCCTCATTACCAGCACTATTCCTACCATTATAGTCTTGTTATAAACTATTGTATTGTGCCATATTACGTTCCAACATACTGTACACAGACACACACTTACACAAACAGATAAGAAAACAGACAGAAGTTGTACAGATACAGAGGAAGATGGACAGACAAGCATACGGAAAAAGAAATACAAGGTCTGCATGTATAAATCTACGGTAGTCATACGCCATGTTTCACTACGTGTCACACACACGCACACACACACACACACACACACATACATACACACACACACACACACACACACACACACACACACACACACACACACACACACACACACACACACACACACACACACACACACACACACACACACACGCACGGACACAAACACACGCACACACACATACACATACATACATACACACACACACACAAATTACCTATAATTACAAAGCGCGTGTAGATGGAAAGGGAATTCTCACGAGCTCCTTCGAGAGAGAACGCAACCAACCTCCAACGTAAATAAAAAGCTCTCGAAAAGCAAAAAAAAAAAAAAAAAAAAAAAATCAAAAAAAAAAAAAAATCGGAGGAGATCCTTTTTACTCCCCTCC
>NC_091556.1:47774018-47796518 GCF_042767895.1 Penaeus vannamei | reverse complement strand
GAAATAGATTTAGGTCGAAGAAATAGATTGAGATTTTAGGAAATAGATTTTCCAGAAATAGATTTAGGTCGAAGAAATAGATTGAGATTTTAGGAAATAGATTTTTCAGAAATAGATTTAGGTCGAAGAAATAGATTGAGATTTTAGGAAATAGATTTTTCAGAAATAGATTTAGGTCGAAGAAATAGATTGAGATTTTAGGAAATAGATTTTCCAGAAATAGATTTAGATTTTAGGAAATAGATTTTCCAGAAATAGATTTAGGTCGAAGGGTGGTAATGAACCGGTGCCAAAAGGATTTTTTGTGTGATATTTATCTTTTGTTCTGGTACCAAAACGGGTCTTTTTTTGTTCTCATTCTCCATATATTCATGAATTTCATTTTTCAATCCTGCAATTTGGTCCAAAACCCGTGGAAGCAAATTCAGAACCGTGACGTCAGACCACAACTGACTACTCCAAAAAAACAAATAAATAATTGCCTCATGGTTAGACTCGGATTAATATCTTTGTGGTTAATTACAACATGACTTGGGTTAATTACTACTCGGTTAATTGACTCGTGGCTTGATTACTCCATGGTTATTTGGCTCATAGTTTGACCTCGCTTAATTACTCCATGGTTAAAATTGACTTCATTACTCTATGGTTAATTACCTAGCTTAATTATTCCACTCTTGATTAAATCATGATTAGTTTGTTACTCCATGGTTAATTACTCTATGGTTTAATCACCTCATGGTTCAACCTAGGCAAATAACTCTTAATTACCTCATGGCTAAACCTAGCTTCAACTCCCTCGCAATACGACCTAAAATCACCCGATGATTAAAAAAAAATAATTAATCACCCTCTCACTCCATTCTCCTCTGTTATATTGTCCGTAGGTTCTTGAAAATCATTTTACAAGTGAGCTTTATTGAGGTTAAAGAACACACGCGTCTAAGTACAAAATCTGCAGGTGCCAGGACAGAGCAGAGACAACACGTGTTCTCCTCGGGCTCTGCTGTCGCTCTCTGATTGGCTGAGGGGGTTGGTGCTTGCAGGGAGTGACCGAGGGACCATGAGTATAAGACTGGACAGTAGAATGCGGGGCTTACAAGGGAAATAAGTAACATTTAAGGGAATATCCGAGGGAAATAAGTAACATGTAAAGTAATATCCGTAATATCCGAGGGACCATGACTATAAGACTGGACAGTAGATTGCAGGACACAAGTGAAATAAGTACCATTTAAGAGAATATCCGAGGGACCGTGACTATAAGACTGGATAGTAGATTGCAGGACTTACAAGGGAAATAAGGAACATTTAAGGGAATGGCCGAGGGACCGTGACTATAAGACTGGATAGTAGAATGCAGGACTTATAAGGGGAATAAGTAACATTTAAGGGAATATCAGAGGGACCATGACTATAAGACTGGACAGTAGAATGCAGGACTAACAAGTAAAATAAGTAACATTTCGACATGGACACAGATACTCCACATACACCGCAATATAATCACATCTTTACACCTTCCATCCCTCCCCTTCCCTCCCGACAGACCCTCGTGAAGGAGTGCGAATCTGCCCTCCGCCGCGTAGAGCCCTTCTGGCCACAGCTGGCGATGGACGGCCTCAGGAACCTGTGGATAGTGAAACCAGGGGCGCAGTCCAGGGGTCGCGGGATCTTCATGATGAACCACCTGGAGGAGATCCTGTCGCTGGTGCAGTCGCCGCTCATCTACGAGACCAAGTATGTCGTCCAGAAGTACATAGGTAAGGAGGATTGAGGAATGGAGGAAGGTGGTGGGAGAATTGAAGAAAGGAGGAAAGGGGAGGAGGGAGGATTGAGGATGGAGGAAGGAGGGAGGAGGGAGGAGGGAGGAGGGAGGAGGGATGGGGGATGGGGGAAATGAAGGAGGAGGGAAGTGGGAAGGTGGAGAGGGGAAGGAGGAGGGGAGGAAAGGAGGAAGGGGAAGAGGAGGGAGGGAGGAAGGAGGAAAGGGGGAAGGGGGAAGAGGGATGGAGGAAGGGGGAAAGAAAGAAGGGGAGGGGAAGTTGTGTGTATGTGAGGGGGAAAAGGGGGGGAGAAGAGTGTATATGTGTGTGTATGTGTGAGGGGAGGGGGAGGAAAGGAGAGAGGGGGGGAGGGGGAGAGGAGAGAATAGAGAGGGGAGAGACGGATAGAAAGATAGATTGATAGATACATTAGGAGATAGATCGATAAATATTTAGATTGATAGATTGGGAGATAGATAGATATTTAGATGGATAGACAGATAGATAGACCAGTAAATAAAGAGAGAGGCAGACAGGTAGACAGATAGATATATAGATAGATGGATAGATAGATAGAGTGAAAGAGAGATAGATAAATAGATAAATAGATAAATAAAGATAGATAGATAGATAGATAGAGAGAGAGAGAGAGAGAGAGAGAGAGAGAGAGAGAGTGCGTGTGTGAGGGAGAGAGAGAGAGAGAGAGAGAGAGAGAGAGAGAGAGAGAGAGAGAGAGAGAGAGAGAGAGAGAGAGAGAGAGAGAGAGAGAGAGAGAAAGAAAGAAAGAGAGAATAAGTATGCGTCTGTGTGTTTGGTTAGGGTGTGTGTGTTTATCTTCACATTTCTTATATGTTCATGTTTCTGTTCTGCTCTGTGTTTGTAATTATGTTGGCGTGTTTGTGTATATTAGTGTTTTCATGTGTATATAAATGATTAAATAAGTAAGTGATGGAGTGTTACGTACATGTTTATGATTTATTTCATTTTAAAAGTTAATGGTAATAGCATTCGATATTCTAGTATTCCTTACTTCTTGCAAAAAAGTTTTGTCTTGAGATAAAAAATAGAATAAACATAATGTTTAATACATCTATTAGTCTGCATTTCCATCTTTCTGTACGACTGTTTCTATGTCTACCTACGTACCTACCTATCTATTTACCTCTCTATTTATCTATGTGCCTCCTTCCTTCCTTTCTCCTCTTCCTCCCTCCTTCCCTCACACTCCCTTCCTTTCCCTCTCTCTCCTTCTTCCTTCCCTCACACTTCCTTCCTTCCCCCTCTCCCCCCTACCTTCCCCCTCACACTTCCTCCCCCCCATCCCCACTCACTTTCTCTCCCTCTTCCCTCACAGACTTCCTTCCTTCCCCCTCCCCCCCTACCTTCCCTCACACTTTCTCTCCCCCCCCCCCCCGCCACTCACTTCTCCCCCTCCTTCCCTCACACTTCCCCCTCTCCCCCCCTACCTTCCCCCTACCTTTCCCCACACTGCACTCTCTCTCTCTCTCCTTCTCTCACACTTCCTACCTTCCCCCTCCCCCTCCCCCCTACCTTCCCTCACACTTTCCTCCCCCCCCCCACCACACTCACTTCTCCCCTCCTTCCCTCACACTTCCTACCTTCCCCCTACCTCCCCCCACCACACTCACTTCTCTCCCTCCTTCCCTCCCACTTCCTACCTTTACTTTCCCCATATTCCCTTCTCCACCTCCTTATACTGACCTCCACCCACTTCCCCACAGAGCGGCCACTGCTGATCCACAACACGAAATTCGACATCAGACAGTGGTTTATGGTAACCGACTGGAACCCTCTCCACGTGTGGGTTTACAAGTAAGGTTTTGGTTTGGTTTATGGTTTGTTGGTTCATGTGTTCTGGGTTGGTTGGTGTATTTGTTGTGGATGTTTTGATTTGTGATTGAAAGCGGGGATATGTCAGTTTTTTTTTCATTGATTTGAAGAGAAGGAAAAATCTGTTTGTAAATATGAGTAGGTATTTTTTTTCCATTCTCTTTCTTATTTTTTGTCTCTTCTTTCGCGTCTTTTGGTGCAATTAAGAAATGGAAGATTTTTTTTGTAGACATTAAGGTAAAAAATATATATCCGTTTTTGTTTTGTTTTACATTACAAACATAAAAGAAATTGTTTTTCTTAAAAAATGGAATTGAAAATGTCCCTCCCATCCAATCTTTTTTTCCCCTTCCCTCTTCTCTTCCTCCCTTCCTTCCTTCGTCCCTCCCTTCCTTCGTTCTTTCCATTCTTTATTGGCACTTCTCTTCTCAATCCTCCCTTTACAAAATAAACAAGATAATTCTAACTTCCTCTCCCCTTCGTTTCTCTTCCTTCCCATCTAACTTATCCCTTCCCACCTTCTTCTTTCCTTCCTTTTTATCCTTTATCAGTACCTATTCCCCTCTTTATCCCCCTCTCTATCCCCCATTTATCTATAGTTACTTGTATCCCCCCCCTCTCTCTCTCCCCGCCCCGTCGCAGAGAATGCTACCATTATCCCCCTTTCCTCCCTCCCTTCTTTCCTTATCCCCTATCTTCCTTCCTTCCTCTCTATCCCCCTCTCTTCCTTCTTTCTCCCCTCTCTTCCTTCCTTCCTTCTACCCCCATTTGGGATCTATAGTTACTTATCCCCCCCTCTCTCTCTCTCTCTCCCCGCCCCGTCGCAGAGAATGCTACCTGTCTCCTTCCTCCCTCCCTTCTTCTTCCTTTCTATCCCCCTCTCTTCCTTCCTTCCTTCTATCCCCTGTCTTCCTTCCTTCCTTCTATCCCCTCTCTTCCTTCCTTCCTTCTATACCCCCCATTTATCTATAGGCACTTATCCTTCTCTCTCTCTCTCCCCGCTCCGTCGCAGAGAATGCTACCTGTCCCTTCCTCCCTCCTTTCTTTCCTCTTTCTATCCCCTCTCTTCCTTCCTTCCTTCTATCCTCCTCTCTTCCTTCCTTCCTTCTATCCCCTCTCTTCCTTCCTTCCTTCTATCCCCTCTCTTCCTTCCCTCCTTCCTTCTATCCCCTGTCTTCCTTCCTTCCTTCTATCCCCTGTTGTCTTCCTTCCTTCCTTCTATCCCCTCTCTTCCTTCCTTCCTTCTATCCCCTCTCTCCCTTCCTTCCTTCTATACCCCCCATTTATCTATAGTTACTTATCCCCCCCTCTCTCTCTCTCCCCGCCCCGTCGCAGAGAATCTTCTATCCCCTCTCTTCCTTCCTTCCTTCTATCCCCCCATTTATCTATAAACACTTACCCCGCTCTCTCTCTCCCCGCTCCGTCGCAGAGAATGCTACCTCCGCTTCTGCTCGCAACAGTACGACCTCACCAACAACAACGAGGCGATCCATCTGAGCAACAACGCCATCCAGTGCAAGTATTTAAACGGCGAGAGGAGCGGCGAGTTGCCAGATGAGAATATGTGGGACTGTTATCAGTTCAAGGAGTATCTCAGGTGAGGAGGAGAGAGAGAGGAATGAGAGAGAGAGAGAGAGAGGAATGAGAGAGAGAGAGAGAGGAATGAGAGAGAGAGAGAGAGAGGAATGAGAGAGAGAGAGAGAGAGAGAGAGGAACGGCGAGAGGAGCGGCGAGTTGCCAGATGAGAATATGTGGGACTGTTATCAGTTCAAGGAGTATCTCAGGTGAGGAGGAGAGAGAGAGGAATGAGAGAGAGAGAGAGAGAGAGAGAGAGAGAGAGAGAGAGAAGAATGAGAGAGAGAGAGAGAGAGGAATGAGAGAGAGAGAGAGAGAAAGAGAGGAACGGCGAGAGGAGCGGCGAGTTGCCAGATGAGAGTATGTGGGACTGTTATCAGTTCAAGGAGTATCTCAGGTGAGGAGGAGAGAGAGAGGAATGAGAGAGAGAGAGAGAGAGAGAGAGAGAGAGAGAGAGAGAGAGAGAGAGAGAGAGAGAGAGAGAGAGAGAGAGAGAGAGAGAGAGAGAGAGAGAGAAGAACACAGAGACAGAGAGAGAGAGAGAGAGAGAGAGAGAGAGAGTAATGAGAGAGAGAGAGAGAGGAATGAGAGAGAGAGAGAGAGAGGAATGAGAGAGAGAGAGAGAGAGAGAGAGAGAGAGAGAGAGAGAGAGAGAGAGAGAGAGAGGAATGAGAGAGAGAGAGAGAGAGAGAGAGGAATGAGAGAGAGAGAGAGAGAGAGGAATGAGAGAGAGAAAGAGAGAGGAATGAGAGAGAGAAAGAGAGGAACGGCGAGAGGAGCGGCGAGTTGCCAGATGAGAATATGTGGGACTGTTATCAGTTCAAGGAGTATCTCAGGTGAGGAGGAGAGAGAGAGGAATGAGAGAGAGAGAGAGAGAGAGAGAGAGAGAGAGAGAGAGAGAGAGAGAGAGAGAGAGAGAGAGAGAGAGAGAGAGAGGAATGAGAGAGAGAGAGAGGGGAATGAGAGAGAGAGAGAGAGGAATGAGAGAGAGAGAGAGAGGAATGAGAGAGAGAGAGAGAGGAATGAGAGAGAGAGAGAGAGGAATGAGAGAGAGAGAGAGAGAGGAATGAGAGAGAGAGAGAGAGAGGAATGAGAGAGAGAGAGAGGAATGAGAGAGAGAGAGAGAGGAACGGCGATAGAGGAGCGGCGAGTTGCCAGATGAGAATATGTGGGACTGTTATCAGTTCAAGGAGTATCTCAGGTGAGGAGGAGAGAGAGGAATGAGAGAGAGAGAGAGAGAGAGAGAGAGAGAGAGAGAGAGAGAGAGAGAGAGAGAGAGAGAGAGAGAGAGAGAGAGAGAGAGAGAGAGAGAGAGAGAGAGAGAGACAGAGAGAGAGAGAGAGAGAGAGAGAGAGAGAGAGAGAGAGAGAGAGAGAGAGAGAGAGAGAGAGAGAGAGAGAGAGAGAGAGAGAGAGAGGAATGAGAGAGAGAAAGAGAGAGGAATGAGAGAGAGAGAGAGAGAGAGAGAGAGAGGAACGGCGAGAGGAGCGGCGAGTTGCCAGATGAGAATATGTGGGACTGTTATCAGTTAAAGGAGTATCTCAGGTGAGGAGGAGAGAGAGAGGAATGAGAGAGAGAGAGAGAGAGAGAGAGAGAGAGAGAGAGAGAGAGAGAGAGAGAGAGAGAGAGAGAGAGAGAGAGAGAGAGAGAGAGAGAGAGAGAGAGAGAGAGAGAGAGAGAGAGAAGATGAGAGAGAAAGAGAGAGGAGAGAGAGAGAGAGGGATGAGAGAGAGAGAGAGGGAGGAGAGAGAGGGAGAGAGAGGGATGAGAGAGAGAGAGAGGGATGAGAGAGAGAGAGAGAGAGGAATGAGAGAGAGAGAGAGAGAGAGAGGAATGAGAGAAAGAGAGAGAGAGGAATGAGAGAGAGAGAGAGAGGAACGGCGAGAGGAGCGGCGAGTTGCCAGATGAGAATATGTGGGACTGTTATCAGTTCAAGGAGTATTCTCAGGTGAGGAGGAGGTGGGTGGGTTGGAGGATGGGGGAGGGAGGGAAGGTGGGGAGGGAGGGAGGGGTAGGGGGGAGGGAGGGAAGGGGGAGGGTGGGTGGAGGGGAAAAGGGGGAGGGAGGGTGGGTGGGTGGGACTAAGGGGGAGGTGGGTTGGAGGGTAGGGATAGGGGAGAAAGGGGGAGGGAGAAGGAGGGAGGGAAGGAATGAGAGAGGAAGAGAGGAAAAGAGGAAGAAAGCAAGAAAGGAAGAAAGGAAGAAAGGAATAGAGAGAGAGAGAGAGAGAGAGAGAGAGAGAGAGAGAGAGAGAGAGAGAGAGAGAGAGAGAGAGAGAGAGAGAGAGAGAGAGAGAGAGAGAATGGGATATATAGATAGATAGATAGATAGAGAAGGGGGAGAGAGAGAGTGAGAGAGAGAATGGGATAGATAGAAATAAATAGATAGATAGAGAGATAGATAGATAGATAGATAGAGAGATAGATAGATAGAGAGATAGATAGATAGATAGATAGATAGGTAGATAGATAGAGAGATATATAGATAGATAGATAGATAGATAGAGAGAGAGAGAGAGAGAGAGAGAGAGAGAGAGAGAGAGAGAGAGAGAGAGAGAGAGAGAGAGAGAGACAGAGAAAGAGAGAGAGAGAGAGAGAGAAAATGGGAGAGAGAGAGAAAAAAAATGGGAGAGAGAGAGAGAGAGAGAGAGAGAAAGACAGAGATAGATAGATAGATAGAGAGAGAGACGCAATTTCCAAAAAGGAATAAATAATTCCATATCATCTCACAATAAAATTATTAATCATTATCATTTTTTTCTAATAAAACAGGATACGAACTCTCCTTACGAAAGGGGAGAAAGCGGAATAGCAGAAACGAAAGAAGGGAATATGCAATTACCGAGAAAAAGGAGGGAATCCGAAAGAGATATTGCAGAGGGAGAAAGGAAGAGGGAAAGATAATAACGAACAGAATGGGAGAAAATGGAGGATAATTGAAGACAAAAAGAAAAAAAAAATCAGGTCGAGGAAATGGAGAACAGGAGGGAGAGGAAATAAAGAGAGAGAAGAGATAGATCTTAAGAAAGGGGGGAAATATTTAACAAAGGAAATAAACATGGCCAGTGTTAAAGGAAGGATTTATTTGTATTTTACTGTTTTGTATTTCAGGTAAAAATACAATTATTTATTGATCTAATACAATTGATTATTGTTCATCATTATTATCATAATCATTAACTATTCATCATGATCTATTTTCTCTTTTCTCCTTTTCATCATCATTATTTCCACCATAATTACCATTATCCTTGACATTACCAACCACTTAAATGTAATAAAAAAGAAACGAGGTTATTATTATTATTGTCATAATTGTTGTTATTGTTATTGTTATTACTACAATTTTTTAAATTATTATTATTATTAATATTATCATTATTATTGTCATTACCATTAATAGCAATATTATTACCATTATCATTATTATCATCATTATCATTATTGTTATTATAATTATAAATATTATTATTACAATTTAATCATTAAACGAGTTGATTATTATATCATTTTTCTCTCATTATCACCATCCTCATTTCCTCCACCATTATCATTTATTTCTCTCATTACCATCCACTGAAAAAAAAAAATCTACGAGGTAATAATAAGTTATAATCTTACTTATCATCATTGTCATCTTCGTATCATCATCTCCGCCATCCTCCTCTCCCCCACCATCATCACCGTCCTCCTCCCCACCATCATCACCAATTATCTCTCTCCTTACCATTCGCAGGAGTCTGAAAAAGGAGAAATTCTAAGTTATCTTTATCTTAACATTATCATCTTCGTATCATCATCACCGCCATCCTCCTCTCCACCACCATCATCACCGTCCTCCTTTCCACCACCGTCATCACCGATTATCTCTCTCCCTACCATTCGCAGGAGTCTGAAAAAGGAGAAATTCCAAGACGAAGTTATCCTTATCTTAACATTATCATCTTCGTATCATCATCACCACCATTCTCTTCTCCACCACCATCATCACCGTCCTCCTCTCCACCATCATAACCAATTATCTCTCTCCCTACCATTCGCAGGAGTCTGAAAAAGGAGAAATTCTGGGACGAAGTGATTTACCCCGGAATGCGAGACGCGCTGGTGGCGGCCATGTTGGCGGCGCAGGTCGAAATGGACACGTTCAAACACGGGTTCGAACTCTTTGGCGCCGACTTCATGCTCACGGAGGATTTGAGGTGGGTTTGGGGGGTGAGGGAGAAGGTGGGTTTGGGGTGGGTTGGGGTGTCGGGAGAAGGTGGGTTGGGGGTGGGGGAGAAGGGAGGGTGTAAGTGGGTTTTGTGAGATAAAAAATAAAAAGAAATCTTCAAGCACGGATTCGAACTCTTTGGCGCTGACTTCATGCTCACGGAGGATTTGAGATGGGTTTGGGGGTGGGTTGGGGGTGGGGGAGAAGGTGGGTTGGGGTGGGGGAGAAGGTGGGTTGGGGTTGGGGAAGATGGGAGGGTGTAAGTGGGTTTTGTGAAGAGATTTGGGGGGTTAAAAAATTCTTCTAGCACGGAATCGAACACTTTGGCGCCGACTTCATGCTCACGGAGGATTTGAGGTGGGTTTGGGGGTGGGTTGGAAGTGGGCTTAGGGTGGGTCGAGAATGGGTTAGGGGTGGGGGAGAAGGGAAGGTGTAAAGGGGTTTTGTGAGGAGATTTTGGGGGTTAAAAAAACAACAACTTCAAGCACGGATTCGAAATGCTTGGCGCCGACTTCAAGCTCACGGAGGATTTGAGGTGAGGGGGTTGGGGGGGGGTAGGGGTGGGTTGAGGATGGAGGTTGTGAGATTTCGAAAGGTCAGGGATCACAAGACAAATATGACACACCCCTTATTCACATTTTTTTTTTACTCCTGTCAAGTGAATTCTTGAAGATATTGTTTACTGCATAATTCTTGAAAAAAAAAGTTTTTATTCTTAATCATATTGTTAGAAAAAAAAAGAAAAGTCAATTATCTTATCAAAGTTGCATATTCTCTCATCCATAAAATATTTAATACTTAGATATTGAGATTATTTTTTTAAAACAAATTATCACCATCATCATCACAGACTTTCTTCCTATCATGTTTAAACGTTATCAGAATTATTATCCGTTTCAGTATTAGTATCAGGTCAGTATAATATCAGTATCAATATCAACTCAAGCAGTATTGTCAGTATCATTATCAACGTAAATATCAGTCACTATCAGTATCATTTATAACTATCAATATTCATGAAATCACCATAATAAACATTGTCAGTATTGATAGCAACATCAATGAACATTTCATAGGTAATGTTATTATTAGTATATTGCTGTATCATCGCTAATGTCGTTATTAGTATCAATATCAGTGAAAAATGACCCTTATCAATATCAGTATTTTTTATCAATGTCCATATTAGGATCAGTAATAAATATAACACCATTATCATCAGCATCAATAACCTCACCTTTCATTTCCTTATTCGCCACTCTTCAAACAACAACAACAACAACAACAGCTACAATAACAACAACCATTCATTACCTCAGTCCCCTCTCTTCAAACAACAACAACAACAACAACAGCTACAATAACAACAACCATTCATTACCTCAGTCCCCTCTCTTCAAACAACAACAACAACAACAACAGCTACAATAACAACAACCATTCATTACCTCAGTCCCCTCTCTTCAAACAACAACAACAACAACAACAACAGCTACAATAACAACAACCATTCATTACCTCAGTCCCCTCTCTTCAAACAACAACAACAACAACAACAGCTACAATAACAACAACCATTCATTACCTCAGTCCCCTCTCTTCAAACAACAACAACAACAACAGCTACAATAACAACAACCATTCATTACCTCAGTCCCCTCTCTTCAAACAACAACAACAATAACAACAACAATTCTCTTCACCATTCCTTACCTCCGTTTCCTCTCTTCAAACAACAACAACAATTCTACTCACCCTTCATTTCCTTATTCTCCTCTTTTCAAACAACAACAACAACAACAACATCAATGCTCCTCACCATTTAATACCTCAGTGTCCTCTCTTCAAACAACAACAACATCAATGCTCCTCACCATTTAATACCTCAGTGTCCTCTCTTCAAACAACAACAACAATTCTACTCACCTTTCATTTCCTTATTATCCTTTCTTCAAACAACAACAACAGCAGAAACAACAACTCCGCATTCAGTACCTCCGTTTCCTCTCCTCAAACAACAACAACAACAGAAACAACAATTCTCCACATTCAGTACCTCACTTTCCTCTCCTCGAACAACTACAACAACAAATACAACTACAACAGCAAAAACAACAACAACAAAACAATTCTCCACATTCAATACCTCACTTTCCATCCCCTCAAACAACAACAAATACAACAACAACAACAGCAAAAACAACAAAACGATTCTCCACATTCAATACCTCACTTTCCACCCCCTCAAACAACAACAAATAAAACAACAACAAATACAACAACAACAACAGCAAAAACAACAAAACGATTCTCCACATTCAATACCTCACTTTCCACCCCCTCAAACAACAACAAATAAAACAACAACAAATACAACAAAAACAACAACAAAACAATTCTCCACATTCAATACCTCACTTTCCACCCCTCAAACAACAACAACAAATACAACAACAACAGAAACAACAACAACAAATACAGCAACAGCAAATACAACAACAAAACAATTCTCCACATTCAATACCTCACTTTCCACCCCCTCAAACAACAACAACAAATACAACAACAACAACAACAAAAACAACAACAACAAAACAGTTCTCCACATTCGATACCTCACTTTCCACCCCACAAACAACAGCAAATACAACAACAGCAAATACAGCAACAACAAAACAATTCTCCACATTCAATACCTCACTTTCCACCCCTCGAACAACAAAAATACAACAAAACAAAAACAACCAATACAACAACAGCAAAAACAACAACAAAACAATTCTCCACATTCAATACCTCACTTTCCACCCCTCGAACAATAACAACAAATACAACAACAACAACAATAACAACAAATACAACAACAACAACAACAACAACAACAACAAAACAATTCTCCACATTCAATACCTCACTTTCCATCCCCTCAAACAACAACAACAACAATAAATACAACAACAGCAAAAACAACAACAACAACAACAACAGCAAAAACAACAACAACCCCCCGCTCAGCCCCTCACGTGTCCTCTCCCCCCCTCAGACCGTGGCTCATCGAGATCAACTCCTCCCCTTGCATGGCGTCCACCACGAGCGTCACCAAGAGGATGTGCGCGCAGTGTCTCCAGGATGTTATTAAAGGTATGTGGTGTGTTGTAGATATGTACATACACGCACACGTACACGTAGACGTAGACGTAGACGCATACACACACACACACACAAAAAAAAAAAAAAAAAAAAAAACACACACACACGCACACACAAAAAAACAAACAAACACAAACACACACACGCACATGCACACGCACAAGAAAGCACACACGCACACGTAAACGCACACGTAAACGCACACACACACACACACATACAGACACACACACACACACACACTAATAAACATTGTCACAAATATGTGTGTGTGTGTGTGTGTGTGGTTATATGTATTTATAGTGTGTCTTTATAAGCGCGATGTGTGTTATGTTGTTAGACATTATGGTGATGATTTATGTGGTGTGTAGAGTCTGGATGGAGCTTTTTGAACTTAATTCTGTATAAAACTTTTAATCATAATAGAATATATGAAAACTAACATGAGACCAAATATGATGGTTTTCTTAAAAAAAAAAAAAAAAAAAAAAAAAATTGCTTCAGATACAAAATTTACAAATAATTATTTATAATGTACTTCCAATTCGGTCTGGCAGACTTTTTTACATAAATTAATTTGCTTATACAACCCATCCACTAATTACACTTCAAGATTGCCCTTGCCTTAATTATCAAGCAATTATCACCACAGGAGTATAATTATACCTGTTCCTGAGTGTATAGTGTAAAAAAAACATAAAACATTGTTGATAAATGTGACAAAGAGAATGCGTTATAATTGTATGCTTGAAGATACACTTTATCGTAGTTTATTAATGAATTTTACGTTAATGAAAAACTCGAACAAGACAAAAGTAATTGATAATACAAATAAAAAAAATATAAACCAAGAAAGAAATATATTTTTTATGATATGAATAATACTTTTTTCCAATAACTAACCCACACATAACCCAGTAAAAAACGCACACAAAGCAACAGTACTGATAATAAAGAGAAAAATAAATAAATATAGAAAAAATATGACATGAATAATACTTTTTTCCAATAAATAACCCACACATAACCCAATAAAAAACGCACACAAGGTAAAAGTACTGATAATAAAAAGAAAAATAAATAAATCACGAGAGAAAGAAAGAAAAAAAATATGACACGAATAATACTATTTTTTCCAATAAATAACCCACACATAACCCAATAAAAAACGCACACAAGGCAAAAGTACTGATAATAAAAAGAAAAATAAATAAATCAACATAGAAAAAAGCTTTTATGACATGAATAATACTTTTTTCCCAATAAATAACCCAGCTCTCTCTCCAAACAGTCGTGGTTGACTACAAGCACAACAAAACAGCTGACACGGGGCAGTTCGAGCTGGCCTACAGAGACAGCGAACGATCAGTGCCGAACCCACCTTACCTTGGAGTCAATCTGCAGGTGAGTGGAACTAAATGACCAGAATTTCGGACTACAAAAGAGGAAGTAAAATAAAGGCTCTATCGCACTATCACTTTTTCCCGTCAGTTTGTTTGCGTTTCCGAATGAATTTGAGGCTTTCCGCGAGTTTGCAAACGGAACACCTCCCAGACGAAGACGGTTATGGCCGTTTCCGTCTGACTAATTTTCGACTTGATCTTGCGCTACCAAGGATCTATACAACTAGAATGTTTTGCAGTTTATAAATTAGATAGAAAGAGTGAATATAAATACATGCAATTATTTTAGAACTGGTATATACAATATACATCATCATAGTTCTTTAAAATAACGTAATATGAGAATGTTTGTGTTTCCCGGGACCTCACTCCGATTGCGCCATCTTTGTTTACAATGTCTGCTGCCTTGGTCATGTGATCGGGTCAATCGATTTTCATACGGAAAGTTCATTCGGAAACGCTACAATTGACGGAAAAAGTGATAGTGTGATTGGGCCTTTAATAAGAGACAAGAATTATATATCTGCAAAATAACTGGCGACAGACTTGGAGGACAGTCGCAAAACATTGGTATGTTGTGATACCCAGATTGAGAATCCTTAAGCATGCATGTACACAGAAATATACGCATATCTATTACTTTAGACATGCTCAGTCAGTCAGATAGATAGATGAAGAAATGTATATCCATCAGATGAATTGACGGATACGCATCTATTTCTGTGCATATACATGTCTATTTCAACAAACCGGCGTCAGTCTGTCCTTCAAATCTGTCGTGTAATATTTTGCAGATTTATTTATTGTCTCCTAGTTTACTTTTTTCTTATGGTGTTGATAGATTTTGGATGCCAGGACATGGACTTCTTGCAGCTGGGATAGAATTGAGAAACTACAAACCATTTTTTTTTAGATTCTTTAATTTACATTCTTTTTGTTTTGTTTGGGGGGTGAGGGTGCAGTTGTGTGATTTAGATAAATAGAATAACTTCAAGAAAATTGTGATTCTTGGGAGAATTCGGGCGTTTTAAGCTTAAAATATCAAGACTTTTTCTTGGTATTTCATGAGAATAGCCTCCTTGGCCAAGTCAAGCGATGTACCGTCACCATGGTAACAGCCTCGTAACCGTTCTGGTTTGAAGCCTTCGAAAGCGAGCGCTGGCCAAGAACTCCGCTAAATATTTTATCCGAGAAATTATTTTTTACGGTTTCTGTTACTGTAATTTCCATGATGGAGATAATGGAGATTATGGAAATGAAAAAGCTCTTTCTTTTAGATCATAAATAATTTTAAGACGAACAATTTATCCCTTACTTTTAAACACCTCGTCTCTTTAAATGGTGAATATACGTATACTACTATTCCATGAGGCAGATAATATTTCAAGTGGAAAAGTCTGAAAAAATCTAGCAACATTCTCCTGTTGATAATGTATTCAGTGACTGTTATATTTAACTTCATAAAATCGTATATATGGGAATGGGTAGGCCTATATTTTCATTCAGTGATGTTCATTTGTTTTGATATCGCGTCAGAGTGTAAGGGTTGCCAATCGGAAGTATGTGTCACTGTTTTAGAGGCTTTGAATATGCATATAGGAGAAAATATTAGGGTTTGTACAGATGTTATGGTAGATATATTAATTTAAAACGTTCATTATGGAAGATACTCTGATATACACATAGAATTTTTCAGGCTTGACATTTCAGAGAACCGTTCGTGCGTATTAGCAACACTTCTCAGGCTCTAGCAACCGTGTTAAGCAACGAAGTTCTTGGCCTCGGAGCAAGAATTCTTGGCCAAGTGTTCTCCTGCTGAAAACGCCTGTAATGTCATCTTAAGTAGTTTAGAGCAGTGTTGTCCAGACTATACGTAACATAGGGCGTCTCCTGTAGCACCCTTAACTCTTAATACCGTATTTAGTTTAATCCGAAGCCACCGTGTCTGTACCGAGGACGACACTCTCCGCTGCCAGACGGCGCGACAATAATATTCAGTAAAAACTGTCGTACTCACTATTCTATCACTACCGTTATCATGTAAACATGTCGGAGAGAAGAGAAATGTCGTGCGTGAAAATCGCTCTTTTGGGAGATTTCATGTTTTATTTTTCTTTCTTTCTTTTTGTAATGTCATATTTTTGGTAATCATATTTAAGAAGCTATTTAAAACATCTCTTAGGTTTCAAAATATCTATTAGATTTAATGTGTATTTCATGAAACTGAGACTCTTACTAATGTTTTCATAATGCTAATTATCTTATGCCTTTTTTTTTTTTATCTCTGCACTGCTTTGCCTCCTAATTGTTTAAATTGTTCTGTAAATAATAATATAAACATCTCAGATGCTTCTGAAGACTATCTTTTCCTTCTCTTCATCCCAGACGTACCTACATGATTGAAGACGAGGCATTCAAAAATTATTCATATTATTTATCAATTTTTTATGCCTCCCAATGTTCCCAAAATTGAAAACTAAGACTAGCATCATATCAAAGTAAGAAAGTTCGTACCTCTATTTTCTGTACACATTTCTTCAAGATTATCTGTTTCAAATATGATTTGTTTGGAATCTTAAGTTAATGGACTGTCTCTTTAAATGTCTATCAATTCTTGTGATGTTCCTGGTCTGTGATATAGTGATGGTTCTGCCCACTATTGTTGATGTGAAGATCCTGGTCTCGTATTACTGGGCGTGTGGGAATAGGTTTTACAAATCTAAAGGGTGGGAGCTGAGGTATGTTGTCTTTTTATTGCAGAACAATCTGTGGTATTTTGAAACATTTATGTGCAATGTTCTCTTCACACATAACTGTTGCATGTTGTGTTGGGTAGCGTTTGGGGCAAGTCATGCACTCATACCTGTAAATAAGCAACAAAATCATCCAAAAGATATCTATTCAACATTCACCCTTCATGTCCCTACGCATATGATATAGAAGACAGTATTAAAGATATTACCTAAAGATTTGCAGTCCGATATAAAATTTACTTGGATAAATAAACCTTGCAATTTGCATTCAGACACTGCATTGTTAAAAGATTTTTCTGACAACTGATATTCATTTTTTATAGATTGGAGAAAAGGTGATTGTTATAGAAAGTTGTAGTCAGTCACTCAAGATGCAGTTTGATCTTCATATGATAATTACGAGGCACAAGTAGGCTTACTTATAAGGGAAACATGATTATTTATGAAATATTCTATTTTTTCATGATAACGATCTTATATTTATAGTAGTAAAATGGGTAACGAAACTGCTCTAACAACTATAAAACCAATCTTTATTTCAATGACACTCAAGTACAAAAATGACATTCACCAATTAATATCCATCGCGCAGTTTCCTCGGACAGCTCTTTGCTCTGTTGAATCGTGTTGGAGGGAAACATGTTTTCTTCAGGATGCTGTTCAGGAAGTCCATAGAAAAGTATAGTTGTTAATTTTGTTGCAAAGTAGTTGAGAAAAATTCAGTGCATAATTCTTCTTTAAAACACTGGCTCATATTTGCTTTAAAACGTCAACTTGTGTGACCCTGACCATATAATTTTTGTTTCACTAACCTGGAAATATGAGTTCCATGCCCGCAACCTCTGAACTTCAAAGATTCCTCGTAGGATTATATTGGTTTTTATATTCATTACCATAAGTTATTTCCTTTATCAGAATATTTGATCATTTGTGTAAATATATTCAATTTCATTTTCATAATAAATACTACGTATGGAAATTCTAAGACGATCGATGTTATTGCCTAAAATAACTGAATGGCAACTCAAGCGATGGCACCCATGAAGTTCATGACGGACACGCGACGTAACAGTACATGATTGGTGGGATTAACGTGTCCCTTCTGCGCATGTGCAGGATTTAAAAAATGAGCTTAATATTAAAGCCTGGTCTAGAGGTGCATTAAAAGTTGATCCTGGACGCTGGCAACGCGCGTGCGCACTAGAGATCTGGATTAAACTTTAATACTGGATTAACTTTTATGGCACGTGCAGAAGACGCCCATAGATCAAAAGGGGTGGGGGGGGGGGGTACGTGAACAAACAAGGAACACACACAAACAAACACATCACATGTTATTAAATCATCTTTATTGGGGTATCAAACTCGAATTTATTGACCAACACTCCTGCAATGCAGACTTTTCATAATTAGTATATTATTTGAATTATCCTAAATAAAATGGTTTGTTTAGCCACAATGGACGGGGTGGGGGAGAGGGTACGTGACAGTACAAGGTGATAAAAGGTACAATAGGCGAAAATGTTTGAACAACACTGGTTTAGAGGACATTGTACAGTGACGGACAAATCTTGAAGGAATTGAAGCTCCGAATCGGTCATACAAAAAGTATGGTATGAAGCGGAAGTTCGAAACAGGTTCGAAACAGTTTCGAGAGTAACTGTACCGTAAAATAATCGCGGGTATTGGACTCTGAACTTTATTTTTTCCATTGTTTAGATGGGTATTTCTTTTATGGACGAGTGGAATTAATTAAAGGTGATAGAATTAAGAATCTGTAGAAGGTTAGAATCATAAGAAATGTGAGGAATGGCATTTGAGTTATAGGTGTGAAATTGTGTTTACTATTACGTTATTTATTATTTCTATGTTTATTATTACTTTGTTTATTATTTTTATGCTTATTGTTACTTTGTTTATTGTTTCTGTGTTTACTATTACTCTGTTTACTATCAGTATGTTTACTATTACTATGTTTACTTTTAAGAAATGTGTATTGGGTCGATTGGACAAAGAATATGATAGTTCTTGAATATGTGGCTTTAATTTTCATGAAGAACGGGGTTAAGGATTCAAAAAACCTTTTATTTAATCCATGGGTAGAACTTTTAGATAACAATGGCTTTAGTGGTGGTGGTGTATAACAGCGATTGCAGTATGATGATATTGATGATTGGTGGTAGTATATATATATATATATATATATATATATATATATATATATATATATATATATATATATATATGACAATGATGGTAAAGATAATTGCAAAAGTAATGGTTATAAAACTAGAGGCAATTCTGGATAATATATATATATATATATATATATATATATATATATATATATATATATATATTTATATACATATGATTTTTGTTTTATTGTTCTAACACTTAGCCATTTCCGCGCAGGTGGTGGGGCGCCAGATCAAGAAGGGCCCCGTGAAGATCGAGAAGCGGAAGCCGAAGAAGGCGCGGCCGGCGGAGCGCCTGGTGAAGCCCCTGCCCCTCATCACGCTGTCCCTGGAGGAGGGCGCCCACTACGGCCCCCGCGAGCACGCCCTTCCGCACCACCACCCCCACCCGCGGGAGACCCCGGGGGCGTTCGCGCGGCGCTGCTACCTCCTCGACTGCCGCAGGTACGCGGCCGGGGGCGCGGGGGGCTCGGCGACGCCCGGCGGCCCCGGGAGCGCCCCCGTCCTGGCGCCGATCGGGTCCGAGGAGGAGTCGGGCGAGCGCGGCACGAGCGCCGACAGCTCCGTGTCGGTCATCGTCAACTGCGAGACGCCGCCGCCCGCGCCCCTGCCGCCGCCGTCGCCGCCGCTGCCCCCCGACGAGGACGGGCGGCGGGCGGCCAGGGAGAAGGGCGAGGACAGCGCCGCCGAGGACGCGTCGGCCGAGGGATCCAGCTCCTCCTGGAGCTCCATTTCCAGGTCCGAGAGCGAAGCCACGAGCGCCTCGCGACCCAGCTCCTGCGACTCGTGACCTGCCCCGAGGTAGGGCTGTGGCGGTCGGGATGCGGCTGAGACCGTCGGGGCCGAAGGAGTTCGTCGGGGCCCGTCGTAGGTTGTCGGAATTCGTCGGGGGTCGTCGTGGGTTGTCGGAATTCGTTGGAGCTCGTTGGAGACTCGGTGATCGTCGGAATTCGTCATCGAAGATCACCGATGATCGTCGAAAGCCTTTGAAAAGTACTGAAGGTCGTCAAGGGTCATCTCACCCCGTCGACTGACTCCCACAGGCCATCGAAGGTCAAAACAAGAGGTTATCATCCTTGGCTGTGACCTCAAGGAATGACTGAACCGAACGGACTCTCTGAAAAGAGAGAAAGGGGAAAGAGGAGAAGAGGAACTCAAAAGAGAAAAAGAAAAAGAAGAGGAACTACGAAGAGAGAAGAAGGGGAACTACGAATGGAAGACATAACTGCCATTTAGTGATAACTAGTCAAACACAACACGATATTAGCTAATTAGACTTCTTTTTATCCTTGTATAAAGACTAATAGATGAGTAAGGTCGTTTTGTATTGTCTATTCCTGACATTAATTTAAGGAAGATCCTACGTTATGCGTGATAAATGCGGTATAACCGTTTTTTTCCCTTTTGCTAGAATGGATTCTGAAAACTGCAAGTGGGTGAAAGTGTGATTCGATATTTGAATTTATCTATTCCCACTATAAAATGATTATGGCCAATCAGATGAGGTAATAGATGTTATTGGACGCAGTGTTAGTTGATATGTCGATTGCGGTAACATATCTGCTCTTAATGAACGCAGTCTAATAGCATATTTAGAAGTGGGTGATATTAAAGGAAGCATTTCATTGGATGGCAACATGGTCGGCACGATTGCTTGTTTCTCTAGTTTAAAAGAATGAATACGCTGATATTGGTTGTCAGATGGTTGAAACTGCAACGTTGTAGGAGCGGAATATCGACCATGTCTGTATTTCGCGTTCATTCATAACAGATAGTTAAAATCTTGAGCGAGAATTCAGATGTTCTCAAACGCATTATAAATGTTATTGTTTCAATGTGATGAACAATGAAGGAAAAATATTATCATAACTACAACACTGTCGTAAATTCTGTAATCAAATAAGGGTTGTAATTATCTGTGGCTGTCATGTGAGGTGTATCGTATCAAATTTATTAAAATTTCAAGGAATAAAATCATTGCTGTACCATGGAACAGGAGAATGTTTATGATGAATATTGTAAACAAATGCGATTGCATATTACCCACATTACCATGGTAACGTGTGGCAGGATAATTAGGGAATATTTCGAAATATAAACGCAAAAACACATATGTTCGTATGTTTGCACTGTGAATCCATCTTTTGCATATATTCAGTTGATGAATTATAAATAGAGAAAATTTTCAAAAGATGCACATTTGATGAATGCATTTATTAGCCTGTTTTTTTAAAATGTATAATCGTTCCTATTTTTTTCTGCTTTATCAGCTGTTCTTTAAAAGGAAATTAAATATAAAAATGGAAAACGCTTTTTGTGCATTCAATTTACTCGCTTTTGGTTGCAGGAAATGTCTGTGATGAGAATGGTCTTGCGTCCAAGGTGTTCTCTGGAGTAACGAAATTGCAAGAAAAATTCAAAAGTTCTTTTTTCTTTTTAATATGTGGAAGCTTATTCCAACGGGTGATTTTCATTTAACTTTTTCTTTGTTTTTAGCTTATTCTGAACTGAAGCATTTTCACTCTGTAAGTATTCTCTGCTTGAAAGCATCTTGGAGTAAGATATCTTTGTACTGATTAAAGAAAAAACGAAATTTTTCCTAGAATTATTATTACTGTTCAAGAAGAAAGAGTAATGAGAAAGAAGAGAAGAAGCAAAGAGGGATGAGAAAGAGAGAGAAAAAAAGAGAAGGAGAAATTTGGAAAAGGTTACTATCATCATTAAACTTTGATGTTTTGATGTATCACTTAGAAGGTAATATACTGGAATTTAGATAAAAGAAGAAATATAGAGAAAGATACCGAACAAACAAAATTAAAACCCAGTAAAAAAAGAAAAATTGTGAACAGAAAAAATATCTAGAACCTTCCATTTCTCAACATTAACTTCACATGTAAACATATATCTGTTTTTCTTCTTGTCATATTTAGAAAGAAAATTAGCTTCTCTGACTCTCTAACTTATTTGCATTTTGCTTTTGTTCTTGTTCGTGTTTTTGTTCAATAAAATGAGATGAGCTTAATAGATAAAATTGTTGTAGAATTACCTTGGTACTTGCGGATGTGTTGATCGAGTGTGGATGTGGCGTGGCGGTCATTTTATAGGATCGTTTTAATAATAAAGAATTCTGGCGAAGTTTTGAGTTTTATTTTCAAAAATGTAGAAGAGAGAAAAAATATATATATATATTTTCGAGAACTGACTTTTTGGATTTTTATTATTATTATTTTTTTTTAACGTGTGGATACAGATGAAAAGGAAATAGAGGGAGGAAGAAGTAGGAGATGAATATGTAAATACGCACACAGATACACATATAGACACACAAACACACACAAACATATACATACACGCACACACGCAGACAGATAAACACATGGAAACACACAAACACATGCAGACACACACGCACACATTCACAGACACGCACACACACAACACACACGCAAACACACACACACACGCAAACACACGCGCACACTTACAATTTATGAGACATGCTGAACAAGTAATCAAACAGAAATGATGTTTCTGTGTTCAAATAGTTTTGAAAGAAATATGTTGGTCAATGAATTTATAACCTCTCTGCTTACAT
>NC_091556.1:47758452-47760952 GCF_042767895.1 Penaeus vannamei | reverse complement strand
AGACAGACAAACAGACCGAGACCCAGACCGCGACAGAGAAAGAGAAAGAGACAAAGCCAGAGAGAGAGAGAGCGAGAGAAGAAAGACAACAGCCAGAAAGATTCGGGCAAATCCGAATGAATTGAAGCCTCGGAGCTCCGATTTCCGAAACCAAAACGAACCAAAACTCAACTTCGGAATTCGCCAATTTCCTCCTTTTAAATATATTTTTCTTTCGTGTTTTCTCTCTATTCATCGTCTTTTAGGCTGGAATAGCGAGATAGTGAACTGAATCAGCGAATGTTAGAGTTTAAGAAATGAAACGACTGAGCGTGGAGTGGAAATTGAGAATGAGGTGCGAATTGTGTGAAAATCGAATGTGCGAATTGTCAGCTGCATCAATGGAAGGAAGGTAACAATAAGAATAATGAAAATTGTGATCATTATGATGATAGTAATAAAGATGATAATGATAGTAATGAAAATAATGATAGTATATATTTCATTATCGTTATCATAAAGAATAAAAATGATAGTAATGATAATAATTATCACAATGATAATGATGATCATGATAGTAATAAATATGATAATGATGCCAATAATAATCATAATATAATAATTCTTTGATAATGGTAACAATTATGACAATAATGATATAAATAATAACAATGATAATGATAAAAGTAATATTTTCTTATAATGATGATAATTAAAATATTAATGATAATAATGATAATAATATCAGTGATAACAATGATATGGTAATGATAATGATAATCACAATCATAATAATGGTAATGACAATAACAATACCAGTAGTAAGGTTAATAAGAATATCAATAATAAGTTATAATGATCATAATTATGCGAACAATTTGTATATAATGATGATAATTATAATGATAACAAATGCTACTAAAAGATAGTAGTGATAACGTAAACATATGAAGAAAAACTGTAAATAATATCAATAATAAACATAATAATCACATTGATATCCATAGCAATACCTTCATTAACTTTTCATCAAATACTTTTAAAACTTTTGATTAAAAGAATATGTATTTTTAGAACATAATATTAATAACTCCCTTTGTTTAAGAAATAAAAGTAAATAGATTTAGATTTCGAAACAAAGTTAAGATACTTTCACAAGAGGAAGAAGTTGACGAATAGATAGAGAGATAGATAGGTTGGTAGACAGATAGATAGATGGATGGATGGATAGATGGATAGATACATAGATACATAGATAGATGGATGGATGGATAGAGAGAGAGAGAGAGAGAGAGAGATAGATAGATAGATTGATAGATAGATAGTTGGATAGATAGATAGATAGATGGATGGATAGAAATAGATAGATGGATGGATGGATAGAGAGAGAGATGGATGGATAGAGAGATAGATATATAGATAGATAGATGGATAGATAGATAGATGGACAGATAGATAGATAGATCGATGGACAGTTAGATAGATAGATGGATGGATGGATAGAGAAAGAGAGAGAGAGAGAGATGGATATATATATATATATAGATAGATAGATAGATAAGATATAACGGAAATGTTTGACTTGCAGAACAAATTGGTTCTTATCGAGAAAATCGGGATAATGATAAGAAATAATAACAAAGAGAATGCGATGGAGAGGAGATAACGAAGAGGAGGTAATGAAAAGGAATTAACAAAGAGGAGATAACAAAGAGATGGTAAAAAAAAGCGATATATTGAAGAGGATTTGGTAAAGAGGAAATAACAAAAACATGATGATCAAGAGGAACTGACAAAGAAGAATTAACAAAAAAAAGAACGAAGAGAAGATAACGAAGGGGAGATGACGAAGAGAAGATAACGAAGGAGAGATGACGAAGAGCAGATAACGAAGAGAAGATAACGAAGAGAAGATAACGAATGGGAGATAACGAATAGCAGATAACGAAGGGTAGATAACGAAGAGAAGATAACGGCGAGGAAATAACACAGAGAAAATGACTAAGAAGACATAAAGAGAAAACAACGAAGAACACATAACACAGAGATGACTAATACGGAGATGACAAAGAGAAGATAACGAGGATGAGATAACAGAGACAAGATAACGAAGAGAAGGTAATGAAAAGGAACTAACATAGAGGAGATAACAAAGAGACGATAACAGAGAGAAAATAGCGATGAGGAAATAACGAAGAAGATAACGAGGAGGAGATAACAGAGACAAGATAACGAAGAGGAGGTAATGAAAATAAATTAACAGAGATGATAACCAAGAGAAAATAACGATAAAGAAATAACAAAGAGGAGATAACAGAGAGAAGATAACGAAGAGGAGACAACAAAGAGAAAAATTACGAAAAGGAGATAACATAAGGAAGTGAAACTAAAAGAGATCGCGAAGTGATGGCAAAAAGGAGGAAATAAAGAGAAAATATGAAAAAATAGATAGCAAAGAGAACAATAAAAAAGAGAAGCTAAGAAAGAGGAGATACCAAAGAAATGATAAAGAAGATGATAA
>NC_091556.1:47698452-47700952 GCF_042767895.1 Penaeus vannamei | reverse complement strand
CTCCCTCCTCGCCTCCCTCCTCGCCTCCCTCCTCGCCTCTCTCCTCCCCTCCCTCCTCGCCTCCCTCCTCCCCTCCCTCCTCGCCTCCCTCCTCTCCTCCCTCCTCGCCTCCCTCCTCGCCTCCCTCCTCGCCTCCCTTCTCGCCTCCCTCCTCGCTTCCCTCCTCGCCTCCCTCCTCGCCTCCCTCCTCGCTTCCCTCCTCGCCTCCCTCCTCGCCTCCCTCCTCGCCTCTCTCCTCGCCTCCCTCCTCGCCTCCCTCCTCGCCTCCCTCCTCGCCTCCCTCCTCGCCTCCCTCCTCGCCTCCCTCCTCGCTTCCCTCCTCGCCTCCCTCCTCGCCTCCCTCCTCGCCTCCCTCCTCGCCTCCCTCCTCGCCTCCCTCCTCGCCTCCCTCCTCGCCTCCCTCCTCGCTTCCCTCCTCGCCTCCCTCCTCGCCTCCCTCCTCGCCTCCCTCCTCGCTTCCCTCCTCGCCTCCCTCCTGGCCTCCCTCCTCGCCTCCCTCCTCGCCTCCCTCCTGGCCTCCCTCCTCGCCTCCCTCCTCGCCTCCCTCCTCGCCTCCCTCCTCGCCTCCCTCTTCGCCACCCTCCTCGCCTCCTTCCTCGCTCCCTTCCTCGCCTCCCTCCCCGCCTCCCTCCTCGCCTCCCTCCTCGCCTCCCTCCTCGCTTCCCTCCTCGCCTCCCTCCTCGCCTCCCTCCTCTCCTCCCTCCTCTCCTCCCTCCTCTCCTCCCTCCTCTCCTCCCTCCTCTCCTCCCTCCTCGCCTCCCTCCTCGCCTCCCTCCTCGCCTCCCTCCTCGCCTCCCTCCTCGCCTCCCTCCTCGCCTCCCTCCTCGCCTCCCTCCTCGCCTCCCTCCTCGCCTCCCTCCTCGCTTCCCTCCTCGCCTCCCTCCTCGCCTCCCTCCTCGCTTCCCTCCTCGCCTCCCTCCTCGCCTCCCTCCTCGCCTCCCTCCTCGCCTCCCTCCTCGCCTCCCTCCTCGCCTCTCTCCTCGCCTCCCTCCTCGCCTCCCTCCTCGCCTCCCTCCTCGCCTCCCTCTTCGCCTCCCTCCTCGCCTCCCTCCTCGCCTCCCTCCTCGCCTCCCTCCTCGCCTCCCTCCTCGCCTCCCTCCTCGCCTCCCTCCTCGCCTCCCTCCTCGCCTCCCTCCTCGCCTCCCTCCTCGCCTCCCTCCTCGCCTCCCTCCTCGCCTCCCTCCTCGCCTCCCTCCTCGCCTCCCTCCTCGCTCCCCTCCTCGCCTCCCTCCTCGCCTCCCTCCTCGCCTCCCTCCTCGCCTCCCTCCTCGCCTCCCTCCTCGCCTCCCTCCTCGCCTCCCTCCTGGCCTCCCTCCTCACCTCCCTCCTCGCCTCCCTCCTCGCCTCCCTCCTCGCCTCCCTCCTCGCCTCCCTCCTCGCTTCCCTCCTGGCCTCCCTCCTCGCCTCCCTCCTCGCCTCCCTCCTCGCCTCCCTCCTCGCCTCCCTCCTCGCCTCCCTCCTCGCCTCCCTCCTGGCCTCCCTCCTCGCCTCCCTCCTCGCCTCCCTCCTCGCCTCCCTCCTCGCCTCCCTCCTCGCCTCCCTCCTCGCCTCCCTCCTCGCCTCCCTCCTCGCCTCCCTCCTCGCTTCCCTCCTCGCCTCCCTCCTCGCCTCCCTCCTCGCTTCCCTCCTCGCCTCCCTCCTCGCCTCCCTCCTCGCCTCCCTCCTCGCCTCCCTCCTCACCTCCCTCCTCGCTTCCCTCCTCGCTTCCCTCCTCGCCTCCCTCCTCGCCTCCCTCCTCGCTTCCCTCCTCGCCTCCCTCCTCGCCTCCCTCCTCGCCTCCCTCCTCGCCTCCCTCCTCGCCTCCCTCCTCGCCTCCCTCCTCGCCTCCCTCCTCGCCTCCCTCCTCGCCTCCCTCCTCGCCTCCCTCCTCGCCTCCCTCCTCGCCTCTCTCCTCGCCTCTCTCCTCGCCTCCCTCCTCGCCTCCCTCCTGGCCTCCCTCCTCGCCTCCCTCCTCGCCTCCCTCCTCGCCTCCCTCCTCGCCTCCCTCCTCGCCTCTCTCCTCGCCTCTCTCCTCGCTTCCCTCCTCGCCTCCCTCCTCAATCCCTCCTCGCCTCCCTCCTCGCTTCCCTCCTCGCCTCCCTCCTCGCTTCCCTCCTCGCCTCCCTCCTCGCCTCCCTCCTCGCCTCCCTCCTCCCCTCCCTCCTCGCCTCCCTCCTCGCCTCCCTCCTCGCCTCCCTCCTCGCCTCCCTCCTCGCCTCCCTCCTCGCCTCCCTCCTCGCCTCCCTCCTCGCCTCCCTCCTCGCCTCCCTCCTCGCCTCCCTCCTCGCCTCCCTCCTCGCCTCCCTCCTGGCCTCCCTCCTCGCCTCCCTCCTCGCCTCCCTCCTCGCCTCCCTCCTCGCCTCCCTCCTCGCGCTCCTAAGCAGGAATCTTTTTTTTTTCATTCACAAAAGGAATTTGAATGCGATTGCGGCGAAAGGGTTTAGAGATGGCTGCGGGAGAGACGCAGGTGCTGGCCGTCTTGGCTTGAGGTGGATGAGTAGTGTGTGTGTGTATACATACG
>NC_091556.1:47683452-47693452 GCF_042767895.1 Penaeus vannamei | reverse complement strand
TGTGTGTATTTACATAACTATTTCCATATTCATCTACTTCTTCTTCCCTTTATCTCCTCTTCATCTATATCCACACGTAAAAATAATAATAATAATAATAATAATAATAATAATAATAATAATGATGATGATAATAAAAATCCAAAAGGTCAGTTCTCGAAAAAAATATATACATATTTTTTCTCTTCTACATTCTTGAAAATAAAACTCAAAACTTCGCCAGAATTCTTTATTATTAAAACGATCCTATAAAATGACCGCCACGCCACATCCACACTCGATCAACACATCCGCAAGTACCAAGGTAATTCTACAACAATTTCATCTATTAAGCTCATCTCATTTTATTGAACAAAAGCACGAACAAGAACAAAAGCAAAATGCAAATAAGTTAGAGAGTCAGAGAAGCTAATTTTCTTTCTAAATATGACAAGAAGAAAAACAGATATATTGTTTACATGTGAAGTTACGATATAAAGTTAATGTTGAGAAATGGAAGGTTCTAGATATTTTTGCTGTTCACAATTTAGTTTCTTTTTTTACTGGGTTTTAATTTTGCTTGTTTGTTCGGTATCTTTCTCTATATTTCTTCTTTTATCTAAATTCTGGTATATTACCTTCTAAGTGATACATCAAAGTTTAATTAGTAACTTTTTCTAAATTTCTCCTTTTTTTCTCTCTTTCTCATCCCTCTTTGCTTCTTCTCTTCTTTCTCCTTATTACTCTTCCTTCTTGAACAGTATAGTAATAATTCTAGGAAAAAAATCGTTTTTTCTTTAATCAGTACAAAGATATCTTACTCCAAGATACTTTCAAGCAGAGAATACTTACAGAGTGAAAATGCTTCAGTTCAGAATAAGCTAAAAACAAAGAAAACGTTAAATGAAAATCACCCGTTGGAATAAGCTTCCACATATTAAAAAGAAAAAAGAACTTTTGAATTTTTCTTGCAGTTTCGTTACTCCAGAGAGGGACACCTTGGACGCAAGACCATTCTCATCACAGACATTTCCTGCAACCAAAAGCGAGTAAATTGAATGCACAAAAAGCGATTTTCCATTTTCGTAATTAATTTCCCTTTAAAGAACAGCTGATAAAGCAGAAAAATAGGAACAATGATATATTAAAAAACAGGCTAATAAATGCTTTCATCAAATGTGCATCTTTGAAAATTTTCTCTATTCATAATTCATCAACTGAATATATGCGAAAGATGGATTCCCAGTGCAAACATACGAACATATGTGTTTTTGCGTTTATATTTCGAAATATTCCCTAATTATCCTGCCACACGTTACCATGCAATCGCATTTGTTTACAATATTCATCATAAACATTCTCCTGTTCCATGGTACAGCAATGATTTTATTCCTTGAAGTTTTAATAAATTTGATACGATACACCTCACATGACAGCCACAGATAATTACAACCCTTATTTGATTACAGAATTTACGACAGTGTTGTAGTTATGATAATATTTTTCCTTCATTGTTCATCACATTGAAACAATAACATTTATAATGCGTTTGAGAACATCTGAATTCTCGCTGAAGATTTTAACCATCTGTTATGAATGAACGCCAAATACAGACATGGTCGATATTCCGCTCCTACAACGTTGCAGTTTCAACCATCTGACAACCAATATCAGCGTATTAATTCTTTTAAACTAGAGAAACAAGCAATCGTGCCGACCATGTTGCCATCCAATTAAAATGCTTCCTTTATTATCACCCACTACTAAATCTGCTATTAGACTGCGTTCATTAAGAGCAGATATGTTACCGCAATCGACATATCAACTAACACTGCGTCCAATAACATCTATTACCTCATCTGATTGGCCATAATCATTTTATAGTGGGAATAGATAAATTCAAATATCGAATCACACTTTCACCCACTTGCAGTTTTCAGAATCCATTCTAGCAAAAGGGAAAAAAAACGGTTATACCGCATTTATCACGCATAACGTAGGATCTTCCTTAAATTAATGTCAGGAATAGACAATACAAAACGACCTTACTCATCTATTAGTCTTTATACAAGGATAAAAAGAAGTCTAATTAGCTAATATCGTGTTGTGTTTGACTAGTTATCACTAAATGGCAGTTATGTCTTCCATTCGTAGTTCCCTTCTTCTCTCTTCGTAATTCCTCTTCTTTTTTTTCTCTCTCTTTTGAGTTCCTCTTCTCCTCTTTCCCCTTTCTCTCTTTTCAGAGAGTTCGTTCGGTTCAGTCATTCCATGAGGTCACAGCCAAGGATGATAACCTCTTGTTTTGACCTTCGATGGCCTGTGGGAGTCAGTCGACGGGGTGAGATGACCCTTGACGACCTTCAGTACTTTTCAAAGGCTTTCGACGATCATCAGTGATCTCCGATGACGAATTCCGACGATCACCGAGTCTCCAACGAGCTCCAGCGAATTCCGACAGCTTCCGACGATCCCCGACGAATTCCGACAACCTACGACGGGCCCCGACGAACTCGTTCGGCCCCCGACGACCTCGGGCGCATCCCGACCGCCTCCGCCCTACCTCGGGGCAGGTCACGAGTCGCAGGAGCTGGGTCGCGAGGCGCTCGTGGCTTCGCTCTCCGACCTGGAAATGGAGCTCCAGGAGGAGCTGGATCCCTCGGCCGACGCGTCCTCGGCGGCGCTGTCCTCGCCCTTCTCCCTGGCCGCCCGCCGCCCGTCCTCGTCGGGGGGCAGCGGCGGCGGCGGCAGGGGCGCGGGCGGCGGCGTCTCGCAGTTGACGATGACCGACACGGAGCTGTCGGCGCTCGTGCCGCGCTCGCCCGACTCCTCCTCGGACCCGATCGGCGCCAGGACGGGGGCGCTCCCGGGGCCGCCGGGCGTCGCCGAGCCCCCCGCGCCCCCGGCCGCGTACCTGCGGCAGTCGAGGAGGTAGCAGCGCCTCGCGAACGCCCCCGGGGTCTCCCGCGGGTGGGGGTGGTGGTGCGGAAGGGCGTGCTCGCGGGGGCCGTAGTGAGCGCCCTCCTCCAGGGACAGCGTGATGAGGGGCAGGGGCTTCACCAGGCGCTCCGCCGGCCGCGCCTTCTTCGGCTTCCGCTTCTCGATCTTCACGGGGCCCTTCTTGATCTGGCGCCCCACCACCTGCGCGGAAATGGCTAAGTGTTAGAACAATAAAACAAAAAAAAAATATATATATATATATACATATATATTATCCAATATTGTCTCTAGTTTTATAAGTATTACTCTTGCAATTATCTTTACCATCATTGTCATATATATATATATATATATATATATATATATATATATATATATATATATATATCTACTACCACCAATCATCAATATCATCATTCTGCAATCGCTGTTATACACCACCACCACTAAAGCCATTGTTATCTAAAAGTTCTACCCACGGTTTGAATAAAAGGTTTTTTGAATCCTTAACCCCGTTCTTCATCAAAGTTAAAGTCACATTTTCAAGAACTATTATATTCTTTATCCAATCGACCCAATACACATTTCTTAAAAGTAAACATAGTAATAGTAAACATACTAATAGTAAACAGAGTAATAGTAACCACAGTAATAATAAACAAAGTAACAATAAGCGTAAAAATAATAAACAAAGTAATTATAAACAGAAATAATAAATAATGTAATTTCACACCTGTAACTCAAATGCCATTCCTCATATTTATGATTCTAATCTACATATTCTAAATTCTATCACCTTTACTTCAATTAATTCCACTCGTCCATAAATGAAATACCTTTCTAAACAATGGAAAAAATAAAGTTCAGAATCCAATACCCGCGTTTATTTTACGGCACAGTTACGGTCGAAACTGTTCCGAACCTGTTTCGAACATCCGCTTCATACCATATTTTTCGTATGACCGATTCGGAGCTTCAATTCCTTAAAGGCTTTTGTCCGTCACTGTACTATGTCCTCTAAACCAGTGTTGTCCAAACGTTTTCGCCTATTGTACCTTTTATCACTTTGTACTGTCACGTACCCTCTCCCCCACCCCGTCCATTGTGGCTAAACCAAACCATTTTATTTAGGATAATTCAAATAATATACCAATTATGAAAAGTCTGCATTGCAGGAATGTTGGTCAATAAATTCGAATTTGATACCCCAATAAAGATGATTTAATAACATGTGATGTGTTTGTTTGTGTGTGTTCCTTGTTTGTTCACGTACCCCCCCCCCCCCTTTTTGATCTATGGGCGATTTCTGGACGTGCCATAAAAGTTAATCCAGTATTAAAGTTTAATCCAGATCTCTTGTGCGCACGCGCGTTGGCAGCGTCCAGGATCAACTTTTAATGCACCTCTAGACCAGGCTTTAATATTAGGCTCATTTTTTTAATCCTGCACATGCGCAGAAGGGACACGTTAATCCCACCAATCATGTACTGTTACGTCACGTGTCCGTCATGAACTTCATGGGTGCCATCGCTTGAGTTGCCATTCAGAGTTATTTTCGGCAATAACATCGATCGTCTTAGAATTTTCCTACTTAGTATTTATTATGAAAATGAAATTGTATATATTTACACAAATGATCATATATTCTGATAAAGGAAATAACTTATGGTAATGAATATAAAAAACAATATAATCCTACGAGGAATCTTTGAAGTTCAGAGGCTGCGGGCATGGAACTCATATTTCCAGGTTAGTGAAACAAAAATTATATGGTCAGGGTCACACAAGTTGACGTTTTAAATCAAACATGAGCCAGTGTTTTAAAGAAGAATTATGTACTGATTTTTTCTCATCTACTTTACAACAAAATTAAAAAATATACTTTTCTATGGACCTCCTGAACAGCATCCTGAAGAAAACATGTTTCCCTCCTCCAACACGATTCAACGCAGCAAAGAGCTGTCCGAGGAAACTGCGCCATGGATATTAATTGATGAATGTCATTTTTGTACTCGAGTGTCATTGAAATAAAGATTGGTCTTATAGTTGTTAGAGCAGTTTCGTTACCCATTTTACTACTATAAATATAAGATCGTTATCATGGAAAAATAGAATATTTCATAAATAATCATGTTTCCTTTATAAGTAAGCCTACTTGTGCCTCGTAATTATCATATGAAGATCAAACTGCATCTTGAGTGACTGACAACAACTTTCTATAACAATCACCTTTTCTCCAATCTATAAAAAATGAATATCAGTTGTCAGAAAAATCTTTTAACAATGCAGTGTCTGAATGCAATTGCAAGGTTTTTTTATCCAAATAAATTTTATATCGGACTGCAAATCTTTAGGTAATATCTTTAAAACTGTCTTATATATCATATGCGTAGGGACATGAAGGGTGAATGTTGAATAGATATCTTTTGGATGATTTTGTTGCTTATTTACGCTACCCTACACAATATGCAACAGTTATGTGTGAAGAGAACATTGCACATGAATGTTTCATGTAATCTTGGCTCCGAGGCCAAGATTACCTCAGCTCCCACCCTTTAGATTTGTAAAACCTATTCCCACACGACCAGGATCTTCACATCAACAACAGTGGGCAGAACCATCACTACATCACAGACCAGGAACATCACAAGAATTGATAGAAATTTAAAGAGACAGTCCATTAACTTAAGATTCCAAACAAATCATATTTGAAACAGATAATCTTGAAGAAATGTGTACAGAAAATAGAGGTACGAACTTTCTTACTTTGATATGATCTTAGTTTCAGCTAATCTTAGTTTTCAATTTTGGGAACATTGGGAGGCATAAAGAATTGATTAATAATATGAATAATTTTTGAATGCCTTGTCTTCAATCATGTAGGTACGTCTGGGATGAAGGGAAGGAAAAGGTGGTCTTCAGAAGCATCTGAGAAGTTTATATTATTATTTACAGAACACTTTAAACAACTAGGAGGCAAAGCTGTGCAGAGATAAAAAAGGCATAAGATAATTAGCATTATGAAAACATTAGTAAGAGTCTCAGTTCCATGAAATACACATTGAATCTAATAGATATTTTGAAACCTAAGAGATGTCTTAAATAGTTTCTTAAATATGACTACCAAAACCATGACATTACAAAAAGAAAGAAGGAAAAATAAAACATGAAATCTCCCAAAAGAGCGAATTTCACGCGCGACATTTCTCTTCTCTCCGACATTACATGATAACGGTGGTGATAGAATAGTGAGTACGACAGTTTTTACTGAATATTATTGTCGCGCCGTCTGGCAGCGGAGAGTGTCGTCCTCGGTACGGACACGGTGGCTTAGGATTAAACTAAATATGGTATTAAGAGTTAAGGGTGCTACAGGAGACGCCCTATGTTACGTATAGTCTGGACAACAGTGCTCTAAACTACTTAAGATGACACTAAAGGCGTTTTCAGCAGGGGAGCACTTGGCCAAGAATTCTTGCTCCGAGGCCCAGAACTTCGTTGCTTAAAACGGTTGCTAGAGCCTGAGAAGTGTTGCTAATACGCACGAACGGTTCTATTAAATGTCAAGCCTGAAAAATTCTACGTGTATATCAGAGTATCTTCCATAATAAACGTTTTAAATGAATATATCTACCATAACATCTCTACAAAGCCTAATATTCTCTCCTATAAGCATATTCAAAGCCTCTAAAACAGTGACACACACTTCCGATTGGCAACCCTTACACTCTGACGCAATATCAAAACAAATGAACATCACTGAATGAAAATATAGGCCTACCCATTCCCATATATACGATTTTATGAAGTTAAATATAACAGTCACAGAATACATTATCAACAAGAGAATGTTGCTAGAATTTTTCAGACTTTTCCACTTGAAATATTATCTGCCTCATGGAATAGTAGGTATATTCACCATTTAAAGAGACGAGGAGTTTAAAAGTAAGCGATAAATTGTTCGTCTTAAAATTATTTATGATCTAAAAGAAAGAGCTTTTTCATTTCCATAATCTCCATTATCTCCATCATGGAAATTACAGTAACAGAGACCGTAAAAAATATTTCTCGGATAAAATATTTAGCGGAGTTCTTGGCCAGCGCTCGCTTTCGAAGGCTTCAAACCAGAACGGTTACGAGGCTGTTACCATGGTAACGGTACACCGCTTGACGGCCAAGGAGACTATTCTTATGAAATACCAAGAAAAAGTCTTGATATTTTAAGCTTAAAACGCCCTAATTCTCCCAAGAATCACAGTTTTTTTGAAGTTATACTATTTATCTAAATCACACAACTGCACCCTCACCCCCCAAACAAAACAAAAAGTATGTAAATTAAGAAATCTAAAAAAAATGGTTTGTAGTTTCTCATTTCTATCCCAGCTGCAAGAGGTCCATGTCCTGTCATCCAAAATCTATCAACACCAAAAGAAAAAAGTAAACTAAGAGACAAGAAATATAAATCTGCAAAACATTACACGACAGATTTGAAGGACAGACTGACGCCGGTTTGTTGAAATAGACATGGATATGCACAGAAATAGATGCGTATCCGTCAATTCATCTGATGGATATACATTTCTTCATCTATCTATCTGACTGACTGAGCATGTCTAAAGTAATAGATATGCGTATATTTCTGTGTACATGCATGCTTAAGGATTCTCAATCTGGGTATGACAACATACCAATGTTTTGCGACTGTCCTCCAAGTCTGTCGCCAGTTATTTTGCAGATATATAATTCTTGTCTCTTATTATAGGCCCAATCACACTATCACTTTTTCCGTCAATTGTAGCGTTTCCGAATGAACTCGTGTGAAAATCGATTGACCCGATCACATGACCAAGGCAGCAGACATTGTAAACAAACCTGGCGCAGTCGGAGTGAGGTCCCGGGAATCACACGAACATTCTCATACATATTACGTTATTTTAAAGAAATATGATGATGTATATTGTATATACCAGTGTTCTAAAATAATTGCATGTATTTATATTCACTCATTCTATCTAATTTATAAACTGAAAAAAACATTTTAGCTGTATAGATCCTTCGTAGCGCAAGATCAAGTCGAAAATTAGTCAGACGGAAACGGCCATAACCGTCTTCGTCTGGGAGGTGTTCCGTTTGCAAACTCGCGGAAAGCCTCAAATTCTTTCGGAAACGCAAAAAAATGACCGAAAAAAGTGATAGTGCCATAGGGCCTTTATTTTACTTCCTCTTGTAGTCCGAAATTCTGGTCATTAAGGGCCACTCACCTGCAGATTGACTCCAAGGTAAGGTGGGTTCGGCACTGATCGTTCGCTGTCTCTGTAGGCCAGCTCGAACTGCCCCGTGTCAGCTGTTTTGTTGTGCTTGTAGTCCACCACGACTGTTTGAAGAGAGAGCTGGGTTATTTATTGGGAAAAAAGTATTATTCATGTCATAAAATATTTTTTATTTATTTATTTATTTATTTATTTATTTTTCTTTTTATTATCAATACTTTTGCCTTGTGTGCGTTTTTTATTGGGTTATGTGTGGGTTATTTATTGGAAAAAAGTATTATTCATGTCATTTTTTTCTTTCTTTATTTATTCATTTTTCTTTTTATTATCAGTACTTTTGCCTTGTGTGCGTTTTTTATTGGGTTATGTGTGGGTTATTTATTGGAAAAAAGTATTATTCATGTCATATTTTTTCTATATTTATTTATTTTTCTTTTTATTATCAGTAATTTTGCTTTGTGTGAGTTTTTATTGGGTTATGTGTGGGTTATTTATTGGAAAAAAATAGTATTCATATCATAAAAAAATATATATTTCTTTCTTGGTGTATATTTTTTATTGGTATTATCAGTACTTTTGTCTTGTGTGAGTTTTTCATTAACGTAAAATTCATTAACAAACTACGATAAAGTGTATCTTCAAACATACAATTACAACGCATTCTCTTTGTCACATTTATCAACAATGTTTTATGTTTTTTTTACACTATACACTCAGGAACAGGTATAATTATACTCCTGTGGTGATAATTGCCTGATAATTAAGACAAGGGCAATCTTGAAGTGTAATTAGTGGATGGGTTGTATAAGCAAATTAATTTATGTAAAAAAAAGTCTGCCAGACCGAATTGCAAGTACATTATAAATAATTATTTGTAAATTTTGTATCTGAAGCAATTTTTTTTTTTTTTTTTTTTTTTTTTTTTTTTTTTTTTTTTTTTAAGAAAACCATCATATTTGGTCTCATGTTAGTTTTCACATATTCTATTATGATAAAAAGTTCTTTACTGAATTAAGCTCAAAGAGCTCCATCCAGACTCTACACACCACATAAATCATCACCATAATGTCTAACAACATAACACACATCGCGCTTATAAAGACACACTATAAATACATATAACCACACACACACACACACACATATTTGTGACAATGTTTATTAGTATGAGTGTGTGTGTGTGCGAGTGCGAGTGCGTGTGTGTGCGTTTACGTGTGCGTTTACGTGTGCGTGTGCGCGGGCTTGTGCGTGTGCGTGTGTGTGTTTGTGTTTGTTTTTTTGTGTGCGTGTGTGTGTGCGCGTATGCGTGTGCGTTTGCGTCTGCGTCTGCGCGTGTGCGTCTGTGTCTACGTGTGCGTCTGCATGTGTGCGTGTGTGTACATATATACAACACACCACATACCTTTAATAACATCCTGGAGACACTGCGCGCACATCCTCTTGGTGACGCTCGTGGTGGACGCCATGCAAGGGGAGGAGTTGATCTCGATGAGCCACGGTCTGAGGGGGGGAGCGGACACGTGAGGGGCTGAGCGGGGGGTTGTTGTTGTTTTTGCTGTTGTTTTTGGTGGTGTATTTGTTGTTGTTGTTGTTGTTTGAGGGGTGGAAAGTGAGGTATTGAATGTGGAGAATTGTTTTGTTGTTGTTTTGGCTGTTGTTGTTGTTTCTGCTGTTGTTGTTGTATTTGCTGTTGTTGTTGTTTGAGGGGATGGAAAGTGAGATATTGAATGAGGAGAATTGTTTTGTTGTTGTTGTAGTTGTATTTGTTGTTGTTTGAGGAGAGGAAACTGAGCTATTGAATGTGGAGGTTTGTT
>NC_091556.1:47675897-47682952 GCF_042767895.1 Penaeus vannamei | reverse complement strand
TGTGTGTGTGGAGTAGGTATGTGTTGTGTGTGTGTGTGGGGGGGTGTTGTGTGTGTGGGGGGGGTTGTGTGTTGTGTGTGTTGTGTTTGTTGTATGTTTGGGGGGGGGTGTTGTGTGTGTGTGGGGGGGGTGTTGTGTGTGTGGGGGGTTAGTGTTGTGTGTGTTGTGGGGGGGTGTTGGGGGTGTTGTGGGTGTGTGTGGGGGTGTTGGGGAAGTGTTGTGTTGTGTGTGTAAAAGTTGTGTGTTGTGGAGTGGGTGTTGTGGAGTGGGTGTTGTGTGTTGTGGAGTGGGTGTTGTGTGTTGTGGAGTGGGTGTTGTGTGTTGTGTGTGTGTGTGTTGTGTGTGTGTTGTGTGTGTGTGTGTTGTGTGTTGTGTGTGTGTGTGTTGTGTGTTGTGTGTGTGTGTGTGTTGTGTGTGTGTGTGGGTGTGTGTGTGTGTTTGTATGTATGTATATATAAAATAATGATAAAACTAAGACACAAATATACAAGCATACAAGTAAGTAAACAAACATAAGACAAACAAGCAATCAAAGCCAAACAAGCTAACAAACACTTATATAAGTAGATAAGTAGATAATAAAAACGACTAAATAAGTAATAAAACCAGAAAAAAAACATAAGTAGAGAATTCACCGAATAAAAGACCAAATTAAGCCAATATCGAAATAAATGCTTAAACAGGTGATTAAACAAAAGTCCGGATAAACGAATATACAAGTAAATAACGAAACTAAGATAGATAAATCATAAGGTAAGATAAACCTTTAATTAAACAAAGAACGAAACTAACAAACACACGAATTAGGAGATAAGAAAATAAAGAAATGGAGGAATGATGAAATAGTCAATTAAACGGACAGACGAACTGAGACAATAACTCAGTAAGTAAAATGATAAGAAAAAATAATAATAATGAAAATCAAATAAACGCACAGACCAACCAAGAAACTGTATATAAATAAATGAATAAATGAAAAATGGAATCTTCAAATAAACTTATACACGAATACAAAAAATAGATTAATTCAAAAATAGAATATTCAAATAAAAGGAGAAACGATGTAAGAAAATAAGTGATAAATAATCCAAGAAACAATAAATAAATAAATTAGTTAAAAATTGAATATGAATTTAAAAAACGCAATATTCAAATAAACAGAAACGCCAATAAACAATAGACAAACACATAAACAAAAATCAAATAAACGGACAGCCAAGTAAACAAGTAAACAAATAAACAAATAAATATCCCAATAAACGGACAGACAAGTAAACAAATAAACAAATAAACAAATAAATATCCCAATAAACGGACAGCCAAATAAACAAATAAACAAATAAACAAATAAAAATCCCAACAAATTGCCCGAACGAGCCAAAAAGACGATCGGATTCTAGGACCTGTGTGCGAACCCCCCTTTCTTATGCGTCTCTGTTGACTGTCTGCGAAACCTGAAGCCCAGTTGATAGACAAGGGGGGTCAATATCTTCTGCCCTTAAGAGGCAATAAAAGAGGTAGGGGGAGGAGGAGGGAGCGAGAGGGATGGAGAGGGAGGGAGGGTGGGAGGGAAGGGGAGGGGGAGGAAGGGGAGGGAGGGAGGGAGGGGGAGGAGGGAGAGGGAGGAGGGAGGGAGAGAGAGAGGGAGGGAGGGAGGGTGGGGAGGGAGGGGAAGGAGGGGGAGAGAAGGAGGGAGGAAGGAGGGATGGAGGAGGGAAGGAGGAAGGGAGGGAGGGAGAGGGAGAGAGGGAGGGAGGGAGGGAGAGCAAGAGAGAGCAAGAGTAGGGAGGGAGGAGGGAGAGAGAGAAAAGTAAGAGAGAAAGAGGTTTGAGAGAGCAGAGAGAGAGAGAGAGAGAGAGCGGAGGGGAGGGAGAGAGAAAAAAAAACAGAGAGAGGGAGGTAAATAAAGGAGAGAAGAAGGGAGAGGTTTGGGAGAGGGGAGGGTTGGAGGAAGAGAATGAGAGGTTCGAGAGAGAGGGAAAGAGGGGTGGGTAAGTGAGAGGGAAAGAGGGGAGGGTATGAGGAGGTGAGGGGAGGGAGTGTAAGACGGTAGGCGGGTTGAGTGAGAGGGAAAGAGGGGAGAATGGGAGAGAGAGGGGAGAGGAAAGAGACGAGATGGGAAGGAGAGGGCAGACGTAGGGATTGAGTGCGGAGGGAGAGAGAGGAAAAAGAGGGAGAGAGGTGGCATAGTAGGGAAGAAGCTAAGAGGGTAGGAATAGGGTAAAAGAAAGAATAGGAATTTAGAAGCTAGGTGAGGGAAAGAAGGAAAAAGCGGACTAGCTGTCGAAAAAGAAACGAAGAATAAAAAATTGGTGGCGATAGACTGTTGGAGAGAGGGGGATGAGGGGGGTTGTTGGAGAGATAATGAGAGGGGGATGGAGATTGAGATAATTGGGGGAGGGGAGGAGGGAGAGGAGGATGAGAAAAATGAGATAAAAGGAAGTCTGAAGGGAATTCTCCTCATCCATCACCCTCTCTTCCCCTTTCTTACCCTCTCCCCTCACCCTCTTCCCTCAACCTTCATCCCACTCCCCTCACTCTCCCTCCCTTACCTCTCCTCTCCCCTCACCCCTCACCCTCACACCCCTCACCCTCTCCCCTCACCTTCTCCCCTCACCTTCTCCCCCTCACCCTCTCTTACTCACTCCCTTACCCTCTCTTATCTTAACTCCCTCTCCCCTCACCCTTTCACCCTCACCCTCTCCCCTCAATCTTCCTTACCCTCTCCCTCTCTTACCTTCATTCCTCAGCATTATCCCCTCAACCCTTCCCCTCACCCTCCCTTACCTCTCTCTCTCTTAATTCCTCTCCCATCACCCTCTCTCTCCTCCCTCTCTAACCCTCTCCTCTTACCCTCTTTCCTCACCCTCTCCCTCAATTCTTTCCTCTCCCCCTCACCCTCTCCCTCACCCCCTTCCCCTCTCCCCTCACCCTCTCTCCCTCACCTCTTTCCTCTCTCCCCTCTCCCCTCACCCCTATCCCCTCACCCTTTCCCTCTCCCCCTCTCCCTCAACCTCTCCCCTCAACCTCCCTTACCCTCTCCCCTTCACTCCTCTCCCTCACCTTCTCCTCACCCTCTCTCCCTCACCCTCTTCCCCTCACCCTCTCCCTCCCCTCACCCCCTTCTCACCTCACTCTCAATTCCCTCCTCACTCCCTCTCCTCACCTTCTCCTCTCCCCTCACCCTCTCCCCTCACCCTCTCCCTCACCCTCTCCTCTCCCTTCCTCACCCTTCCCTCACCCTCTCCCCTCACCTCTCCCCTCACCCTCTCCCCTCCACCCCTCTCACCCTCACCCTCTCTCTCACCCTCTCTCCTCACCCCTCTCCTCTTAACCTCTCCTCAATTTCTCCTCACCCTCTCCTAACCCCCTCACTCTCCTCACCCTCTCTCCTCTCTCTCCTCACCCTCTCTCCTCACTCCCCTCACCCTCTCTCCTCACCCTCTCTCCTCACCCTCTCTCCTCTCTCTCTCCTCACGCCCCCCTTCTCACCCCTCTCCCCTCTCTTTAACCTCACCCCTCTCCCTCACCCTCTCTCCTCACCCCTCACCCTCTTCCCTCACCCCCTCTCTCCCTCACCCCTCACCCTCCTCCCTCACCCTCTCCCCTCACCCTCTCTCCTCACCCCTCACCTCTCTCCTCACCTCTTCCCTCACCCCTCTCCCCTCTGCCCTCACCTCTCCTCACTCTCCCCTCACCCTCTCCCCTCAATTCTCCTCTCCCCTCATCCTCTCCCACTCACTCTCTCTCCCTCACCCTCTCCCTCACCCTCTCCCTCACCTCATCACTCTTACCCTCACCCTCACCCCTCTCCCTCTCCTCACCCTCTCCCCTCTCTCTACCCCTCTCCTCTGCCTCCCTCCCCTCACCCTCTCCCTCTCTCACCTCCTCTCTCTTACCTCTCTCCCCTCACTCCTCCTCACCTCTCCCTCACCCTCTCCCTCACCCTCAATTCCCTCACTCCCTCACCCTCTCCCCTCTTTACTCCAATTCTCACCCTCTCTCCTTCCCCTCTCTACCCTCTCTTCACCCTCTCTCTCCCCTCTATCCCTCTCCCTAATCTCTCTTACCCTCTCTCTTACCCTCTCTTACCTCTTAATTTCTCTCCCCTCTTACCCTCTCTTCACCTCTCTTCCCTCACCCTCATCCCTCTCCCCTCTCTTACCCTCTCTACCCTCTCCCCCTCACCCCTCCTCCTGCACCCCCTCTCCCCTCACCCTCTCCCCTCACCCTCTCCCCTCACCCTCTCCCCTCACCCCTCTCCCCTCACCCTCTCCCCTCTCCCCTCATCCCTCTCCCCTCACCCTCTCCCCTCTCTTAACCTCTTCTTACCCTGTTCCCTCACCCTCTCCCCTCACCCTGTCCCTCACCCCTCTCCCCCTCACCCTCCCCCTCTCCCCCTCCCCTCACCCTACTCCCTCACCCCTCCCCTCCTCCCTCCTCCCCTCGACCCCTCCCTCCCTCACCCCCTGTCCCCTCACCTCCCTCTCCCTCACCCCTTTTCCTCCTCCCCGAAAACTCCCTTAGTCCCCGCCTGCCTTAACGAGACAGGTATCGGAAGAGGGGAAAGATCTTAACAAAAGGACCAAATAAACTTGATTGGCTCTAGAATCGGGGGTGGGGGTGGGGGGTAGAGGGAGCTCGGGGCGGAGGGAGAGGGAGAGGGGGTGAGGGGAGGGGATGGAGGGAGGGAGGGGAGGAAGATGGAGGGAGGATGGAGGGGTGAGGGGGTGCAGAGGGAGGAGGATGTGAGGGAGGGAGGAAGAGAGAGAAGGGAGGGAGGGGGGTATGGGATGCGTGTGTGCGTGGGCGTGTGTATGTGTTAGTGCGTGTGTGGGCGTGTGTGTGGGATGTGTTTGTGTGTAGGTGTATGTATGTAAATGTGTATGTAAGTGTGTGTGTGTGTGTGTGTGGGCGTACGCATGCAAGTGTATGTGTGTGTGTGTGTGTGTGTGTATGCAAGTGTGTATGTGCGTTAAAAGAATTTAAAAAAAAACGAGAAAACGAAAAAAAAAACGATTGTCATGTGACTGAAATCTCAGAGAAGGAAAAAACAAGGATTTTCCATCTTTCATCGGGCTCAAGAACCGCTTTTCTTAAGAAATGGACCGGGCGTGGAGAGGGCAAAAGGAGGGGGGGGGGAGAGGGCGAAGGAGGAGTGGAGGAGTGGAGGAGGAGAAGGAGAAGGAGGGGGGACGGGAGGGAGGAGAGGGAGGGAGAAAGAGGGAGTGGAGGAGGAGAAGGAGGAGGGGGGACGGGGAGGGAGAGAGGGCGAAAAGGAGAAGGGGGAGGGCGAAAGGAGGGGGGAGAGGGAGGGAGGAGGAGTGTGAGGAGGAGTGGAGTGGTGGAGGGGGAGGGGGAGAGGGCGAAAGTGCGAGGGGGAGGACGGGGAGAAGGAGGAGGGGGAGGGGGAGAGAGGGAAAGGAGGAGGGGAGGAGGAGGAAAAGGAGAAGGAGAAGGGGGAGGGAGGAGGGTGAAGGAGGAGGGGGGAAGGAGAGAGGGAGAAGGAGGAGTTGAGGAGGAGAAGGAGAAGGGAGGGAGGGGAGAGAGGGCGAAAGGAGGGGGGACAGGGGGAGGGTGAAGGGAGGAGGGGGGAGGGGGAGAGGGACGAAAGGAGGGGGGAGGGAGAGAGAGGGGAGAAGGAGAAGGAGGAGGGAGAAGGATGAGGGAGGGAGGGGAGGGAGAGAGGGAAAAGGAGGAGAGGAGGAGGAGAAGGAGGAGGGGGAGGGGGAGAGGGCGAAAGGATGGGGGGGAGAGAGGGAGAAGGAGGAGTGGAGGGAGGAGAAGGAGTGGAGGGGGAGGGGGAGAGGGGCAAAGGAGAGGGGGAGGGGGAGAGGGAGAAGGAAAGGGGGGGGGGGAGAGAGGGCGAAAAGGGAGGGGGAGAGGGCGAAAAGAAAGGGAGGGGGGATGAGGGGTGAAGGAGGAGGGGGGCAGGGGGGCGCTGGGGGGAAGAGAGCAGCTCTGCCGCTTTCTTTTATACTTTAATCATCCTCATTATTTTTTTATTGCTGTTATAATGAGCATACTTATTCTTATTATTATCATTATCGTTATTACTTTTATTATTATCATTGATGTCATTATTATCTTTATCATTATCGTTATATTATTATCATTATCATTATTATTATCATTATTATTATTATTATTGTTATTGTTATTATTATTATTATCATTATTGTTATTATCATTATTATTATTATTATTATTATTATCATTATCATTATTATTATTATTATTATTATTATTATTATTATTATTATTATTATTATTATTATTATTATCATTATTATTATTATTATTATTATTATTATTATTATTATTATTATTATTATCATTATTATTATCATTATCATTGTTTTTGCTGTTATCATTATCATCAGCGTTAAGATCATTGTCATTATTATTGTTATTGGCACTATTGTCATTATTATCATTTTAATCCTTAGCATCATCATTATTCTTATCATTATCATCATTGTTAGCATTATCGTTTTAATCATTATTAATACAATTTTATCATTGATGTCATTACGATTATCATCAATATAATTATTATTATCATTACTATTATTATCATTATTAGGATGATATCAATTACAATAATCTTGATTATCATTATGAATATAATCAGAATTGCAATCACTAAAACTATTAAAAACAATCATCAAAATTGTGACTGTAATTATAATTTTCAATATCATTTATGATCATCATTACCATTAACATAACAAACAGACAGACAGACAGATAGAGATAGACAGACAGACAGAGATAGAGACAGATAGAGACAGACAGACAGATAGGGACAGAGGTAGAGACAGATAAAGACAAAGATAGAGACAGACAGACAGACAGAGACAGACAGACAGACAGAGACAGACAGACAGACAGAGACAGACAGTGACAGAGAGAGACAGACAGACAGACAGACAGACAGACAGAGATAGAGACAGACAGACAGAGACAGAGATAGAGACAGACAGACAGAGAGAGATAGAGACAGACAGACAGACAGACAGTGAAAGAGAGAGACAGACAGACAGAAAGATAAA
>NC_091556.1:47635897-47643397 GCF_042767895.1 Penaeus vannamei | reverse complement strand
CTTCTATTTCCTCGCCTTCTCTTTATCAACTGCCTTCTATGTCCTCGCCTTCTCTTTATCAACTGCCTTCTATTTCCTCGCCTTCTCTTTATCAACTGCCTTCTATTTCCTCGCCTTCTCTTTATCAACTGCCTTCTATTTCCTCGCCTTCTCTTTATCAACTGCCTTCTATTTCCTCGCCTTCTCTTTATCAACTGCCTTCTATTTCCTCGCCTTCTCTTTATCAACTGCCTTCTATTTCCTCGCCTTCTCTTTATCAACTGCCTTCTATTTCCTCGCCTTCTCTTTATCAACTGCCTTCTATTTCCTCGCCTTCTCTTTATCAACTGCCTTCTATTTCCTCGCCTTCTCTTTATCAACTGCCTTCTATTTCCTCGCCTTCTCTTTATCAACTGCCTTCTATTTCCTCGCCTTCTCTTTATCAACTGCCTTCTATTTCCTCGCCTTCTCTTTATCAACTGCCTTCTATTTCCTCGCCTTCTCTTTATCAACTGCCTTCTATTTCCTCGCCTTCTCTTTATCAACTGCCTTCTATTTCCTCGCCTTCTCTTTATCAACTGCCTTCTATTTCCTCGCCTTCTCCTTCTATTTCCTCGCCTTCTCTTTATCAACTGCCTTCTATTTCCTCGCCTTCTCTTTATCAACTGCCTTCTATTTCCTCGCCTTCTCTTTATCAACTGCCTTCTATTTCCTCGCCTTCTCTTTATCAACTGCCTTCTATTTCCTCGCCTTCTCTTTATCAACTGCCTTCTATTTCCTCGCCTTCTCTTTATCAACTGCCTTCTATTTCCTCGCCTTCTCTTTATCAACTGCCTTCTATTTCCTCGCCTTCTCTTTATCAACTGCCTTCTATTTCCTCGCCTTCTCTTTATCAACTGCCTTCTATTTCCTCGCCTTCTCTTTATCAACTGCCTTCTGTTTCCTCGCCTTCTCTTTATCAACTGCCTTCTATTTCCTCGCCTTCTCTTTATCAACTGCCTTCTATTTCCTCGCCTTCTCTTTATCAACTGCCTTCTATTTCCTCGCCTTCTCTTTATCAACTGCCTTCTATTTCCTCGCCTTCTCTTTATCAACTGCCTTCTATTTCCTCGCCTTCTCTTTATCAACTGCCTTCTATTTCCTCGCCTTCTCTTTATCAACTGCCTTCTATTTCCTCGCCTTCTCTTTATCAACTGCCTTCTATTTCCTCGCCTTCTCTTTATCAACTGCCTTCTATTTCCTCGCCTTCTCTTTATCAACTGCCTTCTATTTCCTCGCCTTCTCTTTATCAACTGCCTTCTATTTCCTCGCCTTCTCTTTATCAACTGCCTTCTATTTCCTCGCCTTCTCTTTATCAACTGCCTTCTGTTTCCTCGCCTTCTCTTTATCAACTGCCTTCTATTTCCTCGCCTTCTCTTTATCAACTGCCTTCTGTTTCCTCGCCTTCTCTTTATCAACTGCCTTCTGTTTCCTCGCCTTCTCTTTATCAACTGCCTTCTATTTCCTCGCCTTCTCTTTATCAACTGCCTTCTATTTCCTCGCCTTCTCTTTATCAACTGCCTTCTATTTCCTCGCCTTCTCTTTATCAACTGCCTTCTATTTCCTCGCCTTCTCTTTATCAACTGCCTTCTATTTCCTCGCCTTCTCTTTATCAACTGCCTTCTATTTCCTCGCCTTCTCTTTATCAACTGCCTTCTATTTCCTCGCCTTCTCTTTATCAACTGCCTTCTATTTCCTCGCCTTCTCTTTATCAACTGCCTTTTCTTTCCTCGCCTTCTCTTTATCAACTGCCTTCTATTTGCTCGCGTTCTCTTTATCAACTGCCTTCTATTTCCTCGCCTTCTCTTTATCAGCTGCCTTCTATTTCCTCGCCTTCTCTTTATCAACTGCCTTCTATTTCCTCGCCTTCTCTTTATCAACTGCCTTCTATTTCCTCGCCTTCTCTTTATCAACTGCCTTCTATTTCCTCGCCTTCTCTTTATCAACTGCCTTCTATTTCCTCGCCTTCTCTTTATCAACTGCCTTCTATTTCCTCGCCTTCTCTTTATCAACTGCCTTCTATTTCCTCGCCTTCTCTTTATCAACTGCCTTCTATTTCCTCGCCTTCTCTTTATCAACTGCCTTCTATTTCCTCGCCTTCTCTTTATCAACTGCCTTCTATTTCCTCGCCTTCTCTTTATCAACTGCCTTCTATTTCCTCGCCTTCTCTTTATCAACTGCCTTCTATTTCCTCGCCTTCTCTTTATCAACTGCCTTCTATTTCCTCGCCTTCTCTTTATCAACTGCCTTCTATTTCCTCGCCTTCTCTTTATCAACTGCCTTCTGTTTCCTCGCCTTCTCTTTATCAACTGCCTTCTGTTTCCTCGCCTTCTCTTTATCAACTGCCTTCTATTTCCTCGCCTTCTCTTTATCAACTGCCTTCTATTTCCTCGCCTTCTCTTTATCAACTGCCTTCTATTTCCTCGCCTTCTCTTTATCAACTGCCTTCTGTTTCCTCGCCTTCTCTTTATCAACTGCCTTCTATTTCCTCGCCTTCTCTTTATCAACTGCCTTCTATTTCCTCGCCTTCTCTTTATCAACTGCCTTCTATTTCCTCGCCTTCTCTTTATCAACTGCCTTCTATTTCCTCGCCTTCTCTTTATCAACTGCCTTCTATTTCCTCGCCTTCTCTTTATCAACTGCCTTCTATTTCCTCGCCTTCTCTTTATCAACTGCCTTCTGTTTCCTCGCCTTCTCTTTATCAACTGCCTTCTATTTCCTCGCCTTCTCTTTATCAACTGCCTTCTATTTCCTCGCCTTCTCTTTATCAACTGCCTTCTATTTCCTCGCCTTCTCTTTATCAACTGCCTTCTATTTCCTCGCCTTCTCTTTATCAACTGCCTTCTATTTCCTCGCCTTCTCTTTATCAACTGCCTTCTATTTCCTCGCCTTCTCTTTATCAACTGCCTTCTATTTCCTCGCCTTTCTCTTTATCAACTGCCTTCTATTTCCTCGCCTTCTCTTTATCAACTGCCTTCTATTTCCTCGCCTTCTCTTTATCAACTGCCTTCTATTTCCTCGCCTTCTCTTTATCATCTGCCTTCTATTTCCTCGCCTTCTCTTTATCAACTGCCTTCTATTTCCTCGCCTTCTCTTTATCAACTGCCTTCTATTTCCTCGCCTTCTCTTTATCAACTGCCTTCTATTTCCTCGCCTTCTCTTTATCAACTGCCTTCTATTTCCTCGCCTTCTCTTTATCAACTGCCTTCTATTTCCTCGCCTTCTCTTTATCAACTGCCTTCTATGTCCTCGCCTTCTCTTTATCAACTGCCTTCTATTTCCTCGCCTTCTCTTTATCAACTGCCTTCTATTTCCTCGCCTTCTCTTTATCAACTGCCTTCTATTTCCTCGCCTTCTCTTTATCAACTGCCTTCTATTTCCTCGCCTTCTCTTTATCAACTGCCTTCTATTTCCTCGCCTTCTCTTTATCATCTGCCTTCTATTTCCTCGCCTTCTCTTTATCAGCTGCCTTCTATTTCCTCGCCTTCTCTTTATCAACTGCCTTCTATTTCCTCGCCTTCTCTTTATCAACTGCCTTCTATTTCCTCGCCTTCTCTTTATCAACTGCCTTCTGTTTCCTCGCCTTCTCTTTATCAACTGCCTTCTATTTCCTCGCCTTCTCTTTATCAACTGCCTTCTATTTCCTCGCCTTCTCTTTATCAACTGCCTTCTATTTCCTCGCCTTCTCTTTATCAACTGCCTTCTATTTCCTCGCCTTCTCTTTATCAACTGCCTTCTATTTCCTCGCCTTCTCTTTATCAACTGCCTTCTATTTCCTCGCCTTCTCTTTATCAACTGCCTTCTATTTCCTCGCCTTCTCTTTATCAACTGCCTTCTATTTCCTCGCCTTCTCTTTATCAACTGCCTTCTGTTTCCTCGCCTTCTCTTTATCAACTGCCTTCTGTTTCCTCGCCTTCTCTTTATCAACTGCCTTCTATTTCCTCGCCTTCTCTTTATCAACTGCCTTCTATTTCCTCGCCTTCTCTTTATCAACTGCCTTCTATTTCCTCGCCTTCTCTTTATCAACTGCCTTCTATTTCCTCGCCTTCTCTTTATCAACTGCCTTCTATTTCCTCGCCTTCTCTTTATCAACTGCCTTCTATTTCCTCGCCTTCTCTTTATCAACTGCCTTCTATTTCCTCGCCTTCTCTTTATCAACTGCCTTCTATTTCCTCGCCTTCTCTTTATCAACTGCCTTCTATTTCCTCGCCTTCTCTTTATCAACTGCCTTCTATTTCCTCGCCTTCTCTTTATCAACTGCCTTCTATTTCCTCGCCTTCTCTTTATCAACTGCCTTCTATTTCCTCGCCTTCTCTTTATCAACTGCCTTCTATGTCCTCGCCTTCTCTTTATCAACTGCCTTCTGTTTCCTCGCCTTCTCTTTATCAACTGCCTTCTATTTCCTCGCCTTCTCTTTATCAACTGCCTTCTATTTCCTCGCCTTCTCTTTATCAACTGCCTTCTATTTCCTCGCCTTCTCTTTATCAACTGCCTTCTATTTCCTCGCCTTCTCTTTATCAACTGCCTTCTATTTCCTCGCCTTCTCTTTATCAACTGCCTTCTATTTCCTCGCCTTCTCTTTATCAACTGCCTTCTATTTCCTCGCCTTCTCTTTATCAACTGCCTTCTATTTCCTCGCCTTCTCTTTATCAACTGCCTTTTATTTCCTCGCCTTCTCTTTATCAACTGCCTTCTATTTCCTCGCCTTCTCCTTCTATTTCCTCGCCTTTCTCTTTATCAACTGCCTTCTATTTCCTCGCCTTCTCTTTATCAACTGCCTTCTATTTCCTCGCCTTCTCTTTATCAACTGCCTTCTATTTCCTCGCCTTCTCTTTATCAACTGCCTTCTGTTTCCTCGCCTTCTCTTTATCAACTGCCTTCTATTTCCTCGCCTTCTCTTTATCAACTGCCTTCCATTTCCTCGCCTTCTCTTTATCAACTGCCTTCCATTTCCTCGCCTTCTCTTTATCAACTGCCTTCTGTTTCCTCGCCTTCTCTTTATCAACTGCCTTCCATTTCCTCGCCTTCTCTTTATCAACTGCCTTCTGTTTCCTCGCCTTCTCTTTATCAACTGCCTTCTATTTCCTCGCCTTCTCTTTATCAACTGCCTTCCATTTCCTCGCCTTCTCTTTATCAACTGCCTTCTATTTCCTCGCCTTCTCTTTATCAACTACCTTCTATTTCCTCGCCTTCTCTTTATCAACTGCCTTCCATTTCCTCGCCTTCTCTTTATCAACTGCCTTCCATTTCCTCGCCTTCTCTTTATCAACTGCCTTCTATTTCCTCGCCTTCTCTTTATCAACTGCCTTCTATTTCCTCGCCTTCTCTTTATCAACTGCCTTCTATTTCCTCGCCTTCTCTTTATCAACTGCCTTCTATTTCCTCGCCTTCTCTTTATCAACTGCCTTCTATTTCCTCGCCTTCTCTTTATCAACTGCCTTCTATTTCCTCGCCTTCTCTTTATCAACTGCCTTCTGTTTCCTCGCCTTCTCTTTATCAACTGCCTTCTATTTCCTCGCCTTCTCTTTATCAACTGCCTTCTATTTCCTCGCCTTCTCTTTATCAACTGCCTTCTATTTCCTCGCCTTCTCTTTATCAACTGCCTTCTATTTCCTCGCCTTCTCTTTATCAACTGCCTTCTATTTCCTCGCCTTCTCTTTATCAACTGCCTTCTATTTCCTCGCCTTCTCTTTATCAACTGCCTTCTATTTCCTCGCCTTCTCTTTATCAACTGCCTTCTGTTTCCTCGCCTTCTCTTTATCAACTGCCTTCTATTTCCTCGCCTTCTCTTTATCAACTGCCTTCTATTTCCTCGCCTTCTCTTTATCAACTGCCTTCTATTTCCTCGCCTTCTCTTTATCAACTGCCTTCTATTTCCTCGCCTTCTCTTTATCAACTGCCTTCTATTTCCTCGCCTTCTCTTTATCAACTGCCTTCTATTTCCTCGCCTTCTCTTTATCAACTGCCTTCTATTTCCTCGCCTTCTCTTTATCAACTGCCTTCTATTTCCTCGCCTTCTCTTTATCAACTGCCTTCTATTTCCTCGCCTTCTCTTTATCAACTGCCTTCTATTTCCTCGCCTTCTCTTTATCAACTGCCTTCTATTTCCTCGCCTTCTCTTTATCAACTGCCTTCTATTTCCTCGCCTTCTCTTTATCAACTGCCTTCTATTTCCTCGCCTTCTCTTTATCAACTGCCTTCTATTTCCTCGCCTTCTCTTTATCAACTGCCTTCTATTTCCTCGCCTTCTCTTTATCAACTGCCTTCTATTTCCTCGCCTTCTCTTTATCAACTGCCTTCTATTTCCTCGCCTTCTCTTTATCAACTGCCTTCTATTTCCTCGCCTTCTCTTTATCAACTGCCTTCTATTTCCTCGCCTTCTCTTTATCAACTGCCTTCTATTTCCTCGCCTTCTCTTTATCAACTGCCTTCTATTTCCTCGCCTTCTCTTTATCAACTGCCTTCTATTTCCTCGCCTTCTCTTTATCAACTGCCTTCTATTTCCTCGCCTTCTCTTTATCAACTGCCTTCTATTTCCTCGCCTTCTCTTTATCAACTGCCTTCTATTTCCTCGCCTTCTCTTTATCAACTGCCTTCTATTTCCTCGCCTTCTCTTTATCAACTGCCTTCTATTTCCTCGCCTTCTCTTTATCAACTGCCTTCTATTTCCTCGCCTTCTCTTTATCAACTGCCTTCTATTTCCTCGCCTTCTCTTTATCAACTGCCTTCTATTTCCTCGCCTTCTCTTTATCAACTCCCTTCTATTTCCTCGCCTTCTCTTTATCAACTGCCTTCTATTTCCTCGCCTTCTCTTTATCAACTGCCTTCTATTTCCTCGCCTTCTCTTTATCAACTGCCTTCTATTTCCTCGCCTTCTCTTTATCAACTGCCTTCTATTTCCTCGCCTTCTCTTTATCAACTGCCTTCTATTTCCTCGCCTTCTCTTTATCAACTGCCTTCTATTTCCTCGCCTTCTCTTTATCAACTGCCTTCTATTTCCTCGCCTTCTCTTTATCAACTGCCTTCTATTTCCTCGCCTTCTCTTTATCAACTGCCTTCTATTTCCTCGCCTTCTCTTTATCAACTGCCTTCTGTTTCCTCGCCTTCTCTTTATCAACTGCCTTCTATTTCCTCGCCTTCTCTTTATCAACTGCCTTCTATTTCCTCGCCTTCTCTTTATCAACTGCCTTCTATTTCCTCGCCTTCTCTTTATCAACTGCCTTCTATTTCCTCGCCTTCTCTTTATCAACTGCCTTCTATTTCCTCGCCTTCTCTTTATCAACTGCCTTCTATTTCCTCGCCTTCTCTTTATCAACTGCCTTCTATTTCCTCGCCTTCTCTTTATCAACTGCCTTCTATTTCCTCGCCTTCTCTTTATCAACTGCCTTCTATTTCCTCGCCTTCTCTTTATCAACTGCCTTCTGTTTCCTCGCCTTCTCTTTATCAACTGCCTTCTATTTCCTCGCCTTCTCTTTATCAACT
>NC_091556.1:47589633-47599633 GCF_042767895.1 Penaeus vannamei | reverse complement strand
GGAGGAAGAGGGGGAGAGGAGAATAAGAAAAGGGAAAGAAGAATGGAAGGAGGACGAAGTGGCAAAGGGGAGGAGAGGAAAAGGGAATAATAAGATTAGTTAAAAATGCGAGAAGAGAAGATGAGGAAGAGGGAAAGGACATGACAGACAGAGACAGATACAGAAAGAGAGGCGAAGAGAGAGAGAGAGTGGGGGGTGAGCAGAGAGAGAGAGAGAGAGAAAGAGAGAGAGAGAGAGAGAGAGAGAGAGAAAGAGAAAGAGAAAGAAAGAGAGAGAGGAAGAGAGAGAGAAAGAGAGAGAGAGAGAGAGAGAGAGAGAGAGAGAGATAGATAGATAGAGAGAGAGAGAAATAAAGAAAGAATTAGAGAGAGAAAGTTAGGAAGGAAGGAAAAGAAGGAGGGAGAAAGGCAGAACAAGAGAGAGAGATAATGAGAAACAAAGACAGAGAACCAGAGAGAGCAAGATAAGCGAGAAGAGACAGATAAAGAGAGGGAGAGAACGATATAGAAAGAGATAGAAAGCAGATTAAAAAAAAAAAAAAAAGTTGAGTGAAGAAGCAAGCAGATGTCGCCGACAGTAAAAATGGCGCACACATAAAACGCGGCTCAGTAAGGCAAGCTAGCTGCCTGTGGTCTCGTAAAGCAGCAAGAAGCACATGTGGTCGTGTGGCATTGTCAGGGTCACGCTCGCAGAAGACATGTGTGGCGGGCCGTACCTGCCGCCTTCCCGCCGCCATGTTGCTCCGCGCGCTCTTCTATTTCCACCTTGCGTCGCGGTGTTTTGGGTTTGGTTTCCACGTCTGTATTTTACTTCTTTCGTGTTTTTCTTGTAAACTGAGGAGAAAGTTAGATAAATTTCGTATATATCTATTGATGGAAGTACAGAAAACAAACGATTATGGTGGCAAGTGTGTGCTGAATGCATTAAAATTTACTCATCTCCGCTGCGCAACACGGATGTAAAGTATCTCAGCAGGAGCGAGGTCTGGCGCCCGTCACTTTTATCAAGACAGTATGGCAATTTAAAGGACTTTATCCTCACTCGGGCCATTAAGGGTCATTGTAATCTTAAAAACCCTAAGAGTCCTTGATTTTCTCTTCCTGTTCCAGAAGAGAAAGGACGAAAGAAAAGGGGAAATAACAGGGGCTGCCATAATTTATCTTCGCGCCACGCTGTTCTTTTGTTCATCTCTCGTTTTCTTTTTTCCTTTTTCTTTCCTTCTTCCTCCCTACCTCATTCTGACCTTTTCACCCCCTTTCATTTATTTTTCTTTCTCTATTTTTACCCGCATTATTCCACTTCCTCTGTTTCTCTTCTTTTTTTCTCTCTCTCTTTCTCCTGCGTAAGTAACACAAGATGGAGATGATAATCACATTAAATACACAACGGCTGAAGGCGAGAGACGGAAACCTTCTCCTCTTACCTCTCTACGCCTACACAGGATCGTCATTGCGTGTGTGTGTGTGTGTGTGTGTGTGTGTGTGTGTGTGTGTGTGTGTGTGTGTGTGTGTGTGTGTGTGTGTGTGTGTGTGTGTGTGTGTGCGTGCGTGTGTGTGAGATAGACAGAGAGAGAGAGAAAGATTGTGTGCGTGTGTGTGATATATATATATATATATATATATATATATATATATATATATATATATATATATATATTCAGTTTGTGTGTGTGTGTGAGAGAGAGAGAGAGAGTGAGATAGAAAGAGAGAGAGAGAGAGAAAGTAAGAGTGAGAGACATATGTACACGTCTTGAGTCTAACTTCACATATCTGTGTGCGTGTATGTGTGTGTTATTTTATGTATATGTGTGTGTAAAGATGTGGGTGTGTCATTCTGCGTAACTGTGTGAGTGCATGTATGTCTTATCTGTATGTGTACGTGTGTGTCTGTACCGTTTCACGTTACTATCTGAGTGTGAGTCTGTATTACGTACCTGTGTATGAATCTGTGTCTGTATGCTTGTGTCTGTGCCGTTTCACGTTACTGTGTGAGTGAGTGTATGTACGTATCTTTATATGTGTATGTGTCTGTATCTGTGTCTGTATCTCTGTCTGCGTGTACATGTGAGCGTCCGCCCGCTTGTCTGTGTCTGTGTGTACATGTGAGCGTCCGCCTGCGTGTCTGTGTCTGTATCTCTGTATCTGTCTGTGTGTACATGTGAGCGTCCGCCCGCGATATATATATATAGAACTTTTTTGAGACTGAACATGTGGGTTGGGAAAGTATGCGTTTTGCTGTCTATCTTTATGTACGTTTTTTTATCCATGTTATTTTATCTTTTTATTTGCGTCCCCAGTTCGGTTCGTACATGAATATGCATGATGTTTGCAAATTCGAGCTTGTAAGTAAATGGGAGATGTGTGTTTGTGTGTGGGTGAGGTGGGGGTGTTTGTTTTGTTTGTTTGTTTGTGTGTGTGTGTGTGTGGAGGTGTTTGTTTGTGTATGTGTGTTTATTTGTAGGTGTGTGTGTTTATTAACAATAATAAGACTGCAAATAATAATAGTGATAATAATACTACCGAGAATAATAAAAAGATGATACTAACAATATGATAACAACAACAGTAATTACAATAACGGTAATGATAATCACAATTACAAATAGCAAGACTAACAACTCAATAAATAGATTAATAAAGAATATTTACCACCGCTGCCACCAGTGTTTAAAAAGACAAGATCTCAGTATTAAACCAAAGCTTTGTAAATGTAAACAAAAGTCGTGCGACATGTAAACAAAGGAAATCAGCTGATCCATTGTGTTTAACAGAAGCGATGGGAAACTTGGTGTCATTTCCTTTGTTCTTCTGATTATTTTTTGTTTATGTTTTTTGGTTGCTATTTTGTGTGAATTATGTGGGATTTTTTTTTTTTTCTATTGCTGTTTATGTTATTTTTTCTGACTACTTATCTGTTTATCTTTCTCTGATTTCCTTTATGTTTATTTCTGTATGTCTCTTTTTTCTGTCTATCTGTTTATTTTTGTCTCATTCTTTTGTCTATCTGTTTATTTTATTGTTTCTTTTGTCTTCGCTCTACTTCTCTTTCTCTCTCTCTCTCTCTCTCTCTCTCTCTCTCTCTCTCTCTCTCTCTCTCTCTCTCTCTCTCTCTCTCTCTCTCTCTCTCTGTCTCTCTCTCTCTCTCCCTCTCTCCCTCTCTCCCTCTCTCCCTCTCTCCCTCTCTCCCTCCCTCCCTCCCTCCCTCCCTCCCTCCCTCCCACACTCACTCACTCTCTCTCACACTCTCTCCCTCTCTCTCCCTCTCTCCCACTCACTCACTCACTCTCTCTCTCTCTCTCTCTCTCTCTCTCTCTTTCATTCTCTCTCTCTCTCTCTTTCATTCTCTCTATCTCTCTATCTCTCTATCTCTCTCTCTCTCTCTCTCTCTCTCTCTCTCTCTCTCTCTCTCTCTCTCTCTCTCTCTCTCTCTCTCTCTCCTTCTCTCTCTCTCTCTCTCTCTCTCTCTCTCTCTCTCTCTCTCTCTCTCTCTCTCTCTCTCTCTCTCTCTCTCTCTCTCTCCCCTCTCTCTCTCTCTCTCCATCTCTCTCTCTCTCTCCTTTCATTTTCTCTCTCTCTCTCTCTTTCTCTCTCTCTCTCTCTCTCTCTCTCTCTCTCTCTCTCTCTCTCTCTCTCTCTCTCTCTCTCTCTGTCTCTCTCTCTCTCTCTCTCTCTCTCTCTCTTTCTTTCTGTGTGTGTGTGTGTGTGTGTGTGTGTGTGTGTGTGTGTGTGTGTGTGTGTGTCGCCCCCTGGCATTCCCAATCTCTTTGTGTTCGAACTATCAAATTTATCCTCATTACCCCCCTCGCCCCCACCCCCACCAGCACACCCATAAAGACAATCGGCCAAAGGAGATTTACACCTTTGTATAAGGGTGTTGGATAATCCTGAGTTATTTACGCGGTTTATGCTTATGGTCCCTAATCCACTCAAGAGCTAAGCCTAAAATTCTCTCGTGGAATCCTGTGGCGTGTTATTGACGGGGGAGAGAGGGAGAGGGAGGAGTGAGGGTGAGAGAAAGAAAGAGAGGGTGAGGGGGGAGGAGTGAGGGTGAGAGAAAGAAAGAGAGAGAGAGGAGGAGAGAGAAAGGTGAAGAAGAAGAGAGAGAGGGTGAGGGAGTGAGGGTGAGAGAAAGAAAAGAGAGAGAGGAGGGGAAGGAAAGTGAGGGTGAAGAGAGAGAGGAGGGGAAGGAGTGAGGGTGAAAGAGAGAGAGAGAGATGAAAAGAGAAGGAGAGAGAGGAAAAGAGAAAGAGAGGGGGGGAGGAGTAAGAGTGAAAGAGAGAGAGAGATGTAAAGAGAAGAAGAGATAGAACGAAAGGAAAAGAGGGGGGAGGGAGCGAGGTGAGAGAGAGAGAGAGAAATGTAATGAGAAAGAGAAAGAGAGAGAGCGATAGAGCGAAAAGGGAAGACTATGATTTAACAAATAAGATCAAACTTTAAAATTCAAACCATCCACACATACCTACACATGCACACAAACAAACACACACACACACATTTCAGCATTCGCACACGCATATATAAGCAATAAGACCAACGGCTGATCATGATGTCAATAAAACCAGCTGATCGGGACTTCAACAAAACCAGCTGCTCGCGATGTAAACAAAACCAGCTGATCGTGATGTAAACAAAACCAGCTGATCGTGGTGTAAACAAAACCAGCTGATCGCGATGTCAATAAAACCAGCTGATCGTGATGTAAACAAAACGAGCTGATCGCGATGTAAACAAAACCAGCTGATCGTGATTTCAATAAAAACAGCTGATCGCGATGTAAACAAAACCAGCTGATCACGATGTCAATAAAACCAGCTGATCGTGATGTAAACAAAACCAGCTGATCGTGATGTAAACAAAACCAGCTGATCGTGATGTAAACAAAACCAGCTGATCGTGATGTAAACAAAACCAGCTGATCGTGATGTAAACAAAACCAGCTGATCGTGATTTCAATAAAACCAGCTGATCGTGATGTAAACAAAACCAGCTGATAGCGATGTCAATAAAACCAGCTGATCGCGATGTAAACAAAACCAGCTGATCGTGATGTCAATAAAGCCAGAGGGACATATGACACGCAGACTAAATATGGTTGATAGTGATCGCTGACTGTCAGGAAGAAGTTATGATAGAGTTCTTAAAATAGTCAACGAAAATTATATATGTCATAGAGTGTTTTTGTCATAGAGATGTGAGATGGTTGTGTGTGCGTGTTTTTTTCCGTCTACCTTTCTTCTTCTTCTTCTTCTTCTTCTTCTTCTTCTTCTTCTTCTTCTTCTTCGTCTTCTTCGTCTTCTTCTTCTTCTTCTTCTTCGTCTTCTTCTTCTTCTTCTTCTACTTCTTCGTCTTCTTCCTCTTCTTCTTCGTCTTCTTCTTCTACATCTTCTTCATCTTCTTCTTCTTCTTCGTCTTCTTCTTCCTCATCTTCTTCTTCTTCTTCTTCTTCTTCTTCTTCTTCTTCTTCTTTAAGCATCGGACTGTAAAAAAAATAATAATAATAAACAAAATTTAAAAAAAAATAAAAAAAAACACACACAACCAATCCACATTCACAATCTATCAAACATTTCCCAAAACCACGAATAACCTATAATCTTATTCCATTCATAAAAAAAAGGAAGAATCAGATACCAACGGAAGTGTGTGTGTGTCTTAATAAGGTCGTTTCTTGCAGCTCCTTGTTGCCACTTTGCAATTCCGTTTCCTCTTTGCAACGTGCGAGTTTGCTCCTGTTGTTGCACGTCTGAAGAGAATGCAAGAAGACACATATTTGTTCTAAAAATAAAGGTGGTATCACTACTAAGTTGAATGGAGGGGGGGAGGGGGAGGGGGAGGGGGGAGGAATGGTATAGGAAGGAAGGAGGAAAGGGGAGAGGGGAAGGAGAAGGGGAGGGGGGAAGGGAGGAGGGGGAGTGGGGGAGGAGGAGGATTGGGATGGGGAAGGGAAGGATTGGGAGGGGGGGGGGAGGGAGGAGGATTGGGAGGGGGATAGGAGAAGACAGGAGAAGAAAAGGAAAGGGATGAGATAAGGGAGGGGAAGTGGGAAGGGAGAAGGCAGGTGAAGGGAAGAGATAAGGAAGGGAAGGGGTGAGAGAAGGATTGGAAGGGGGAAGTGAGGAGAGGAGAGGGGAAAGAAGAAGGGAAGAGAGGGGATGGGAGAAGGAAGGAGAGAAAAAGGGAGAAGGAAAGACAAGGGAAGGGAGAGGGCAGGAGAGAAGGAAGGAACATAAGACAAGAAAGGATAGAGGAAGAAAGAAGGTAAAATGGAGGAAGAAGAAAGAAGGGAATAGGAATGGAGAAGAAAGGAGTGGAGAAGGGGAAGACATGGAATTGAGAAAAGGGAAAGGGAGAGCGAGAGGAAGAAGGAATAAGACGAAAATAAAAGAGAGAGGATGAGAGAGAACTAGATAGACAGAGGACAGAAGTGGAAAGAAAGAGGGGAAATAAACGACCTTAAGAGGGGTTGACAGGAAAGAGCGAGAGGAAGGGAAGGGGGAGGGAGGGAAAGGGGGAGAAGGAGGGGTGGGGGAGAGGGAAGGAAGGGGGAGAGGGAAGGAAGGGGGGAGTGAGGGAGGAAAAGGGGGAGAGAGGTGGGGAAGGGGGAAGGTAAGGAAGGAAAGGGGGAGGGAGGGAGGGGAAAAGGGCGTCGCTCTGTCACTTTAATTCTTTCTCTTTCTTCATCGACTCACTTTTTCACCTGGTTTACTCACCTGGCTTTTGGCCTTGGGGATGGTGCAGTGGTGGAGTTTGTTTGTTTGTTTTCTTTCTTTGTTTTCTGTCTTTCTCTCTTCTCTCTGTCTCTCTCTCTCTTTCGTCTCTCGCTTTCTTTCGTCTCTCTCTCTCTTTCGTCTCTCGCTCTCTCTCTCTCTTACGTCTTTCTTTCTCTCTCTCTCTCTCTCTCTCTCTATCTATCTATCTATCTATCTATCTCTCTATCTCTATCTCTCTTTTGTCTTTCTTTTTTGTCTCTTTCGTCTCTCTCTCTCTCTCTCTCTCTCTCTCTCTCTCTCTCTCTCTCTCTCTCTCTCTCTCTCTCTCTCTCTCTCTCTCTCTCTCTCTCTCTCTCTCTCTCCCCATCCTTTCCCCTTCCCATTCCCCAACACAACCCATATCCACTCCCCTTAATTAATCACCCAACTACACTCACCCACTTCTCTCACTCCCTCCCTGATCCACTCACCCATTCCCACACTCACCCACAGTCTCACCCACAAACTCATCCACACTCCCTCACACACACCCCTCACCCACACACTCACCCACAAACTCACCCCCACCCCCTCACCCCCTCCCCTCACCCCTTCCCCTCACTCCCTCTCCTCACCCCCTCCCTCACCCCCTCCCTCACTCCCTCTCCTAACCCCTCCCCTCACCCCCTCCCCTCACCCCATCCACCCCATCCACCCCTCCCTCACCCCCTCTCCTCACCCCCTCCTCACCCCCTCCCCTCACCCCCTCCCCTCACCCCCCTCCCCTCACCCCTCCCCTCACCCCCTCCCCTCACCCCCTCCCTCACCCCCTCCCTCACCCCCTCACCCCCACCCCCTCACCCTCACCCCCTCCCTCACCCCCTCCCTCACTCCCTCCCCTCACCCCCTCCCCTCACCCCCTCCCTCTCCCCCCTCACCCACTCCCCAACCACCCCCTCCCCTCACCCCCTCCACCCCCTCCACCCCTCCCTCACCCCCCTCACCCTCACCCCCCCCTCCCCTCACCCCCTCCCCTCACCCCTCCTCACCCCCTCCCCTCACCCCCCTCACCCCCTCCCCCTCACCCCCTCCCCTCACCCCCTCCCCTCTGCCACTCCCCTCACCTCCCTCCACCCTCCCTAACCCTCCCCCCACCCCCTACGACCCCCCCACCCTCCTCTGCGAGTACCCCTGTTATCCCAGCTGTCCCCCTAAGCCCTTTGCAATCTAGTAACTCTGTGACACTGAAGGACTTGGGGACTCGTGGACTCGTGGACTCGTGGACTCGTGGACTTGGGGACTTGAGTACATACGCATTACTTTCGCGTGCGTGTGAGAGGAGTGTGTTCCCGATGTGTGTAAAAAAAAAAAAAAAAAAAAAAAAATGAGAGACAGGACAGAAGAGAGAGATATGGAGGGAGGGAAGGGGAGGGAAGGAGAGAGAGAGAGAGAGAGAAGGAGAGAGAGGAGAGAGAGAGAGAGAGAAGGAGAGAGAGAGAGAGAGAGAGAGAGAGAGAGAGAAAGAGAAGAGAAGGGAGAAGAGAAGGAGAGTGGGAGAGGTGGGGAGGAGAGAGAAGAGAGGAGGCTAAGGGGAAGGGGGGGGGAGGGGGGTAGGAAGCGGAGGGGGAGGAGTGAGGGAAGGTGAGGGGAGGAGGGAGGAAGTCAGGGAGAGAAGAGAACTTATCAACTTGATTTTTTTTTTCTTTTTTTTTCTTCTCCAGGACAGTCACTCCGGCAATATTTTTTCTTCTTTTTTTTTCTCTGATTCACTTTTTTGTCTTTCTTTTTCCCTTACTATTCTTTCCTTCTTTTAATCTCTCTTTTTCTCAATTTCATTAACTTTTTTCCAAAAATATTTTTCTCTCTCTCTCTCCCTCTTTCCCTCCCTCTTTCCCTCTCTCTCTCTCTCTCTCTCTCTCTCTCTCTCTCTCTCTCTCTCTCTCTCTCTCTCTCTCTCTCTCTCTCTCTCTCTTTCTCTCTTCTCTCTCTCTCTCTCTCTCTCTCTCTCTCTCTACTTCTCTCTCTCCCTCTCTCTCTTACTTTCCTCTTTCTTCCCATTCTTTACCTCCCACTCCCCCATCCCCCATTCCTTTTTTTCTCACCTCTATCTCTCTTATTCTCCCTCTCTCTCTTCCTCCTCCATTTATCCCTCTCTCCCTCTCTCACCCCCACGCTTCTTCATCTCCATTTCTCACGGATGTTTTGTTTCTATTTTTCTAATCCCATTTTTATTGTCTTGGCCTTGACCTTAGAGCCAAGCCCCGCCCCCTTCATCCGGGACCTGTACCTTCTCTTGTTTTTGTTTACTGTTGTTGTTGGTGATTTTATTTATTTATTTTTTTTTTTTACTTGATTTTTTTTTTGTTTTTTGTTTTTTTTTGTATTTTTCTTTATCTTTTATCTTTTATATTTCTCTTTCTTTTTTGTTTGTCAGTCTGTCGTCTTCTCTCTATCTCTCTCTCTCTCTCTCCTCTATCTATCTATCTCTATCTCTATCTCTATCTCTATCTCTATCTCTCTCTCTCTCTCTCTCTCTCTCTCTCTCTCTCTCTCTCTCTCTCTCTCTCTCTCTCTCTCTCCCTCTCTTTCTCTCTCTCTACTTATCTATCTATCTATCTATCTCTATCTACATATATAACACACATTTTTCTATCATCATCTCCTCTTATTATACCTGTTTATCATTTCCTTTTATCTTTATTGTTTTCCTTTTGTTTAGAAAATACTTATAGTGTCCTTCAAGGAAGGTTAGAGGAACTATGTCTAACTAGTGTGTGATGAAGGCAACTAACTCAACATGGGATTAGTTTGTTTGTTAACAATAATAGTAGAGGAAAAGAGGGAAAATGATAACAATAGGAGATATTAATAGAAAAATGTGTGTTAGATTAGTAGATAGAGAGGGAGAGAGAGAGAGGGAGGGAGGGAGAGAGGGAGCGAGGGAGAGAGGGAGAAGGAGGAAGGGAGAGCGAGAGAGGGAGGAAGGGAGAAATAGAGAGAGAGAGAGAAGGAGGAAGGGAGAAATAGAGAGAGAGAGAGAGAGAGAGAGAGAGAGAGAGAGAGAGAGAGAGAGAGAGAGAGAGAGAGAGAGAGAGAAGGAGGGAGGGAGGGAGAAATAGAGAGAGAGAGAGAGAGGGAAAGAGACAGATAGACAGACAGACAAACAGACAGACAGACACAATACGCGGAACCAACGTGTCCTAAGATACCGGTGAAATCTTGAACTAGTTCTGTGACCTTATCTGACCCAGCTCGAGCCAAAACCGAAGAAAGGAGATATCGACACACAGCAAGAGTGTGACATGTTTGACG
>NC_091556.1:47577133-47579633 GCF_042767895.1 Penaeus vannamei | reverse complement strand
CCTCCTCCCCTCATCATCATCCATCCTCCTCCTCATCCTCCTCCTCCATCACCTCCTCATCATCATCCTCTTCCCTTCCTCACGACCTTGTCATCCCTCATCATCCCCATCCTCCTCCTTGCCACTTCGTCCTCACACTTCCATCATCCTTCGTACCCCTTGCCTCCTCATCACATTATCATCATCATCATCCACATTCAGTCATCATCATAATAATAATAATAATAATCATCATCATAGCCTCATTGCCATCCATCGTATCATAAATAATAAATAACCATCATCATCATCATCATCATCATCATCATCATCATCTCTCACGTACTCATAATCAACATTTACTGCTCATTGTCATCATCATCATCATCAATGATCCATCATGTTCATCCTCATCATTACATATGTTGCGACATACATCATCATCATCATCCTCGCCTCCATTGCATTCCATTACATCATCATCATCATCATCATCATCACCATCATCATCATGCCTCCTCATCTTGTATATCATCATCATCACATTTAAGTCCCATCATCATCATCATCATCATCATCATCATCACTTTATCTGCCTCGACAAATACATTGCATCATCTGTCATCATCATCATCATCATCATCATCATCACGTATCATCACTCATTGTCGTAATATAAATAAATAATAATCATCGTCCCATCCTCATCATCATCATCGGCTTCACTCCTCTTCCATTCATCATCATCATCATCTTTAGCATCATTACGGCCATCATCATCATCATCATCATCTATCCTCTTCGCTTCATCATCATCATCATCATGCCTCCTTCCACACCTCCTCCGCCATCATCATCATCATCATCATCCTCATCCTATCATCCATCACATCATCATCTGCCTCCTCCTCCCTTCACCCCTCGCTTTGTCCTCTATCCATCCTTCCCTCATCATATCCTCCATCATCACTCCTCATTATATCCTCCTCGTTCTCCTCCCTCACTATCCTCCCCACCTTCTCCTCTCTCCTCCCTTTCTCCTTCTCTTTCCTCCCCTCCTCCTCCTCCCTCCTCCTCCTCCTCCTCCTCCTCCTCCTCACTCCTCCTGCCATCCTCCTCTTCCTCCTCCTACCATATCAACTTCCATCCTCCTCCATCATCCTCCTCATCCTCCTGCCTCCTCCTCCCTCCTCCACTCCCATCCACCTCCCTCCTTCCTTCCTCCCTCCCTCATCCTCCCTCCCTCTTCCCCTTCCTCCTCCTTCCTCTCCTCCACCTCCTCCTCCCTCCTCCTCCTCCTCCTCCACTGCCCTCCCAACTCTCCTCCTTTCCCCTCTTCCCTCCTCCTCCACCTCCCCCTTCCCTCCCTCTTCCCCTTCCTCCTCCTCCTCCTCCTCCTCCTCCCTCCTTCCTCTCCTCCTCCTCCTCCATTCTGTCCTCATCCTCATCCTCCCTCCTCCTCCTCCTCCTCCCCCTTCCCTCTCCCTACCTCTTCCCTCATCCTCCCTCCCCGCCCCCTCCTCCTCTCCCTCCTCCCCTTCCTACCCCTCCCCCTTCCTCCCCCTTCCCCTCCTCCTCTTCCCCTTCCCTCCTCCTTCCCTTCCTCCCCCTTCTCCTCCTCCTTCCTTCCTCCTCCTCCTCCTCCTCCTCCCTCATCTTATTCACAAAGAACGCCTCCAACAGCGCTGACTGCACATGACCCGGAATTAGGTTGTTATTAATTGCCTCATTAACGGGTCGAGTTTAATATTAGCGCTACCTCATGGACTATCCTCTCTCACCCCCTCCCCCTTCCACAAATCCCTCTCCTCATCCCCCTCTCCTCACCCTCCCTATCACGGTATTTCTCAACTCCCCTCTCGTTACTCCCTCTCCCTCATCCCCTCTCACCTCCCTTACCATCACGGTATTTCTGCCTCCCCCCACCCCTACCTGCTCCTCCATCTCCTCATCCCACATCACCCCCATCGCAGTATTTCTCAACATCCCCCCACCCCCACCCCTCCCATTCTGTTCTCTCCAACTCTCTTCTCCCCCATTCTCTCCCCATCAGTACATTCCCCCTCACCCCCAACTCCAACCATTTCTCCCCCCCTTTTCTCCTCCTCCTCCTCCTCTCCTCCCCACCCCCATTCTTCTTCTTCTTATCCCCCCCCTCCCTCCCCCACTCCAGCTCTCCAAATCCCCCTACAAAGTGCCCCAAAGAATAATGTGCCCCCACTTCCCTCCCCCTCATCCTCCCCCTCACTTCCCCCTCCCTCCTCCCGGCCCCCCCTCACTTCCCTCACCCTCATCCTCTCCCTCCGCCCCTACATGCCACTGCCACCCCCCCCTTACACATACCACTCTACCCCCCCTCTTTTTCTAACTTCCCCTCCTCAGTATAACTCCCTTCCCCCTCCCCCTCTCCATATTCTCCCTATTCTCCCTATTCTCCCTATTCTCCCTATTCTCCTTATCTCCTTCTCTCCTTTTTCTCCCTTTCTTGCACTATCATTCTCTCCCTCTCTTTCGCGAAGGT
>NC_091556.1:47567133-47572133 GCF_042767895.1 Penaeus vannamei | reverse complement strand
GAGGAGGAGGAGGAGGGAAGGGAGGAGGAGGAGAGAGGGGAGGGGGAAAGGGGAAGAGGAGTAGGGGGAAGGGGGAAAGGGGAGGAGAGGGGAAGGGAGTAGGAGTATGGGAGAGGGGAAGGGATTGGAGGGGAGGAGGAGAGAGGAAGGAGTAGGGTGATGGGGATAGAGAGGAAGGAAAGAATTGGGGGAAGAGGTGAGAGGGAAAGGGAGAGGGGAAGGAGGGAAGGGAGGAGGAGTAGGGGGGGGGAGAGGGAATGGGAAGAGAGGGAGGAGGAAGGAGGGAGGGAGGGAGGAGAGAGGATGAGAGAAGAAGAAGGATCGAGAAAAGGAGAGGGAAGGGAAGGGAAGTAGGAGGAGAGGAGGGAAGGAGAGAAAGAGGAAAAGAAGGGGAGGAGATAGAAAGAAAGGAAGAAAAGAGAGAAAGGTAAGGTAGAAGCGAGAAGGGAGGAGAAGGAGAGGGAAAAAATGATAGAAGAGGGAGAGAGGAAGGAGAGAGAAAGGTGAGAGGAAAAGAGGGGGAGGAGGGAGAGAGGGAGGGGAGGGGGGTGGGGGGGATTCTTGGCAGAAGCGAGAAAGGTGTGTGTTGTAAATATATCTATTTGTGGCCGGATAGATTGATATATGAATGAATAAGAGGCATGTCTGTTTGTGTACGTGTGTGCGTGTGTGTTTGCGTGTGTGTTTGCGTGTGTGTGTGTGTGAGTTAGTGTTTGTGTGTGTGTGTGTTTGTATATGTGTGTGTCTGTTTGTGTGTGAGTGTGCGTGTGTGTGTGTTTGTATGTGTGTGTTTGTGTGTGTGTGAGTGTGTGAGTGTGTTTGTGTGTGTAAGTTGGTGTGTGTGTGTTTGTGTGTATGTTTGTATGTGTGCGTGCGATTGTACTTTCACGTGTGTGTGCATTTTTTTTCCATATGAATAATGACTTTTAATTTGTCCCTCACTTATATTTGTGTTACCTCTTTATTTCGTTGTTTTCTTTCTTTCTTTCTTCCTATCTTCCTTCCTATTTTTCAAACATCAAAGTTATTTTTCATCTTTTTTATAAATTCATTTTTTTTCTCTCTTTTTATTTCTTTTTTTATAAATTCATTTCATTTTTCATATTCTAATCTTCTCGTTTTTTTTTTTTTTTTCTATCATCAATCAGGTATTTTCTTTTTTTTCTTTTATCTTACCTGACATTTCTCTCTTTTTTTATCAACATATCATTCTGTCACCGGACATGTCTCTTACTTTCAAAAAAAAAATATATCCGTTAGACCTTTTTAAAATGTCGTATTTTTTTAAGGGAAGGATGTCATTTGTAAAATAAGTTTTCATTTCCGTTTTTTCAATCGAATTTTTATCTATATGTGATTTTTCTCATGTTCTGAAGGAGGAGGAGGAGGAGGAGGAGGAGGAGGAGGAGGAAGAGGAGAAGGAGGAGGGGAGGAGGAGGAGGAGGAGGAGGAGGAGGAGAGGAGGAGGAGGAGGAGGAGGGGAGGAGGAGAAGGAGGAGGGGAGGAGGAGGAAGAGGAGGGTGAGGAGGGTGAGGAGGAGGAGGAGGGTGAGGGAGAGGGTGAGGAGGGAGGAGGAGGGTGAGGAGGGTGAGGGAGGAAGAAGGAGGAGGAGGAGGGTGAGGAGGAGAAGGAGGAGTGAGGAGGGTGAGGAGGAGAAGGAGGAGGAGGAGGGTGAGGAGGAGGAGGAGGAGGAGGAGGAGGAGGAGGAGGAGGAGGAGGGGGAGAAGGAGGAGGAGGAGGGGGAGAAGGAGGGGAGGAGGGGGAGAAGAAGAAGAAGAAGAAGAAGAAGAAGAAGAAGAAGAAGAAGAAGAAGGAAAAGACGAAGATGATAATGATGACATGTCTGTCTCTCTCTCTCTCTCTACCTATCTATCTATCTACCTACCGACCTACACATCTATCTATCTATCACCTGTCTATTTGTCTGTCTGTCTACCTATCTATCGACCTACCTACCTCTCTATCTATCTATCTATCATTCATCCTCATTCCAACCCCTCACCCTTATCCCCCCCCCTCCTCCACCCACACACCCCCTCTCACCAAGCCTTTCCCTCTCCCATTTCCTCTTTATCTACCCCCCTTCCCCCTCCCCCTTTCCCTTCTCCCTCTCCCTTCTGCCATTTCCCCCTATATTTATCCCCTCTCCCTATACCCACCCCTCCCCCTCCTATTTATCCCTTCCCCTCCCCTTCTATCTACTCCCTCCCCCCTTCTATCTACTCCCTCCCCCTCCCCATCTCCTTACCCCCTCCCCTACCCCCTACCCCTCTATTTATCCCTCCCCCTCCCCTTCTATCTACCTGCCCTCCCCTCTCTATCTACCACATCCCCCTCTATCTACCCCCTCCCCCTCTATCTACCCTGACCTCTATCCTTTGCTCCTCCCCCTCCTCATCTCCTTACCCCCTCACCCCCCTCCCCCTATCCCCGTTTATTCACCCCTTTCTTTTCCCTCCCCCCCTCCCCCTCCCTTCCTTCCCCCCCCCTCCTTCCAGCTGGTGTCGCTGTTCGACCACCTGAAGGTCAACCAAGGTCACCATTTGTCAGTTCAAGGTCGTTCCACTCCGGTGTGTACATGTGTCTGTTTTGTGTTTGTCTGTTTGTTTTGTTTTTGTTTTGTTTGCTTGTTTGGTGTGTTTGTTTGTCCATCTGTCTGGTGTGTTTGGTTTGTTTGTTTGCTTGTTTATGTTTGGTTTGTGTGATGTATTTGTTTATTTGTTTTTGTTTTTGTTTAGTTTGTCTGCTTGTTTTGTTTGTTTGTTTGGTATGTTTTGCTTGTTTGTTTTTTGTCTGTCTGTCCATTTTTTGTTTGTTTGTAAGTTATGATTTGGAGTTGTTCTTTTTTCTGTTTGTTTGTCTTTGTTTTTGTCTGTTTGTTATGATGATAAGGATCCTGTACCCTCAGAACTGACGTTGTCTTTCGTTGTTGTTGTTGTTGTTTTTATTTTGTCGTAAACATTTCGTTGTTGTCTTCGCTTCATATCCTAAGCGATTACGTCATCTTCGCCAACATCTAACCCTCTAACAAACAAACAAACAAACGAGACAGAGCATCGGAGAAATCCCACTCTATCATAATTAATGAATATATTTCTCAGAGCGTCTGTATGGTAATCGGAAAACCTGTTTGAGAGATTGTGGAGGGGAGGAGGGGGAGGGAGGGGGAGGGAGGGGGTGGGGGGGCGGGAGGGTTGGGGAAAGAGAATAGGGGAGGGGAAGGAAGGGAAAGGGGGGGGGAGATGGGAGGGGGGGAGACGGGTAGGTTGGGGGAGGGAGGGGGAGGGAGGGAGGGGGAGACGGGAGGGTTGGAGGGTGGGGGGAATAAGGGGAGAGGGGGAAGGGAAGGGGGGGGAGATGGGAAGGTTGGGGGGGAGAAGGGGACGGGAGGAAGGGGGTGTGATAGGAACAGGGGGGGAGGGGGTAGGGGAGATGGGGAGGGGAGGAAGGGGGGTGATAGGGGGAAGGAGAAGGGGGATGATAGGAAAGAGGGAGGGAGGAGGGTGGGGGAGACGGGAGGGTTTTGGGGGGGGGAGAATAAGGGAGAGGGGGAAGGGAAGAGGGGGTGTGATAGGAAAAGGGGGGGGAGGGGGTGGGGGAGATGGGGAGGGGAGGAAGGGGGGTGATAGGGGGAGAGGGAGGAAGGGGTGTGATAGGGAAAGGGGGGGGAGGGGAGAAGGGGGGGAGAATGGGGGAGGAGGAGGAAGGGGTGCTGATAGGAACAGGGGGAATGGGGGAGGGGGAAGGGAGGAAGGGAGCGGGGGAGGAAATAGGGGAGGGGGAGGGAAGGGGTGGGAGGGGGCGAGGAGACGGGAGAGTTAGGGGGGGTAGAAGGAAGGAGAGGGGGGAATAGGGGAGGGGAGGAAGAGGGGGTGATAGGAAAGAAGGGGGGAGGAGGAGGAGGAGAGAAGGGAGGGGGGAGAATAAGGTGAGGGGGAGGAAGTGGGTGTGATAGGAAAAGGGGGAAGGGGTGAGGGAGAGAGAAGGGAGGGGGGGAATAGAGGGAGGGGGAAGGAAGGAGGAGTGATAGGAAAAGGGGGAGGGGCGATGGGAGATAAGAGAAGGGGAGAGAGAGAGAAAGAGGTGGTAGGGGAGAGAGAGAAGAATATAGAGAGGGAGAGAGAGAGAAAGAGGATATAGGAGAGAGAGGAGAGGATAGAGAGGGAGCAAGAGAGGGTGAAGGAGAGATAAACAGGGGATAGGGGAGAGAGAGGAGAGGATAGAGAGAGATGACAGAGAGGGAGGAGAGAGAGAGGGAAGAGAATAGATAGGGAGGGAGAGAGGGGGGGAAAGAATAGAGAAAGAGGAGAGCTGGGGGAAGCAGAAGAAGAACGAGAGAAAGAGAGAGGGGGATAATGGAGAAAAGGAGAGAAAGAAAAATAGAGAGGAGGAGGCTGGTAGAAATAGGAGACAGGAGAGAAAACCAAGGAAAGGATGATCTGAGACAAACGGGGGAGGAAAGAGGGAGAGATAAGGAGAATGGGATGAGGGGGGGAGGAAGAGAAGGGGGGAAGAGGATGAGAAAGCAGGGGAGGGTGAATCCTTTCTTGTATGGTTTGTCCCTTTTCTTTTCATTCTTCTTCTCCATTCTTATTCTCATTTCTTTTCTTCATTTTCTTCTTTTTAGCTTCGTATTTTCTTCTTTATTTTCTCCCTCTCCTTCGTTCACCTCTCTTTCATCCTCCACTTTTCCCCTCTTCTCTTCTCTATCTTTTCCTTCCTCCTTTCTCGTCCTTTATATTCTCCCCTTCTCTCTCCCTCTCTTCCCCTTTCTTCCTCCTCTCCACCTCTCCCTCCTCCTCCTTTACCTCTCCTCTTATCTTCCTTTCTCCTTCCTCTCCTCCTAATCCCCGCCTTCGTTATCAAACTGTTATCATCTCTTCGGCATAAAATTGATAAGAAATGAGGTCAATAGGTCACCACACTGACCTCATAAAATCGAAGGTCATTGACTTTTTTTTTTAATCTTTCTTATTGCTACGTATTTCGTTTATTATATT
>NC_091556.1:47557133-47559633 GCF_042767895.1 Penaeus vannamei | reverse complement strand
ACACACACACACGCACGCACGCACGCACACACACACACACACACACACACACACACACACACACACACACTCACCCACACACACACATACACACACATGCACACACTCACACACATACACACACACATACACACACACACACACACACACACACACACACACACACACACACACACACACTCACTCACTCGCACACACACACACACACACACACACACACTCACTCACTCACCCAAACACACACACACACACACATACATACATGCGGGCGTGTAAAACAGAAAGTACACAGCGCCAAATGAATCTAATATGAGGAGGAGTTTACACAAATTTATGTGAGTTTATAGCAAGGTAGTAGTTTATAGTAAGTCGTGTTTTTTTGGTAATTTTTAGTAGTTGATTCCAGTTTATAGTAGATTTGAGTAAATTATAGTAGTTTATAGCGATTTATAGTAATTTATAGTTTATAGTAGATTTATAGCGATTATAAGATATTATAGTTTTTTGATAATCTATAACAATATGTAGGAATTTACAGCAGTTATGTAGCAAATAATAGCACGTCATAGCAGTATATAGTAATTTTTTGCAGTTTATAGCAATCAGTCGCGGTTTATAGCAGTTTATAGCAGTTCCTGGTAAAGGGAGAGAGACCGAGATACAATCCACGCATACTGATCGTCTCATCTTGGTCGTTCGCATACCATGAATCCGGTCTGATCCGCGCCTTCCGCTTACGAAAACGCATAAAACAGGAGACGGCAGCGAGGAGACATCTTGTTTCGCTGTTTTTTTGTTTTGTTTTTTGTCTTTTGTTATGTTATGTTTGGTTGTTAGTGTGTGTAAGTTGTTGTTAGTCGTAGTTATTGTTGTTGTTGTAGATGTAGTGGTTTTTATGACTAGTTTTTGTGGATTTTGTTATAGTTGTTGGGTTTATTACTATCATTACTATCACTACAGTTTTTGTAACAGGCAATAGTTGTAGTAGTAATAAAAGTTGTATTATTAGTAATAATAGAAGTAGCAATAACATTAGTATGATGAGTATCTTATTTATCAATGGCATTAGTGTTTGAATCGATTAGTCTTATTATTGATGTTATTCTCACTATTATCGTCATTATCACCGTCATCATTCAGCATTCCTTTTTATTCTTTCTCATTATTATTAATCTCTCTCTCTCTCTCTCTCTCTCTCTCTCGCTCTCTCTCTCTCTCTCTCTCTCTCTCTCTCTCTCTCTCCCTCTCTCCCTCCCCCTCTCTCTCTCTCTCTCTATCTATCTATCTATCTATCTACCTATCTATCTATCTATCTATCTATATCTATCTATCTATCTCTTTCTCTCATTATCATTACTAAAAATACATTATCAGTTCTTTCATTATACATAAAACAAACTAATTGACAGTACTCGTAACTATGCCTCTTTCAAGCCCAAAATTTAATTATTATTCCCACTATTCTTCACTTTCTTCATCAATCTCTCGGCATTCTTCTTCCTCTTCCATCGGAAATTTTAAAAAATAATAATAATAATAATAATCACCATAATTAAGATCGAAGAGATGTGGCAACACTGGAAAGCGGAGATGCCAAACGCCCAAATTTTGCGTCTTTTTAAGCCCAAATCTTTATTATTATGCCCACTATTCTTCATCTACTTCATCAATCTCTTGTCATTCTCCGTCCTCTTCCATCGGAAATGAAAAAAATAATAATAATAATTACCATAATTAAGATCGAAGAGACGTGGCACTACTGGAAAGCGGATATGCCAAACGCTCAAATTTTGCGTCTTTTAAGCCCAAATCTTCATTATTATGCCCACTATTCTTCACCTTCTTCTTCAATCTCTCGTCATTCTCCGTCCTCTTCCATCGCAATTTTAAAATAATAATGATAATAATAATCACCATAATTAAGACCGAAGAGACGTGGCATCACTGGAAAGCGGATATGCCAAACGCCCAAATTTTGCGTCTTTTAAGCCCAAATCTTCATTATCATGCCCACTATCCTTCACCTTCTTCTTCAATCTCTCGTCATTCTCCGTCCTCCTCAATCGCAAATTAAAAAATATAATGATAATAATAATCAACATAATTAACACCGGAAAGCGGATATGCCAAACGCCCAAATTTTGTGTCTTTTAAGCCCAAATCTTCATTATTATGGCCACTATTCTTCACCTTCTTCTTCAATCTCTCGTCATTCTCCGTCCTCTTCCATCGCAAATAAAATAAATAATAATAATCCCCATAACTGAGATCGAAGAGACGTGGCATCACCGGAAAGCGGATATGCCAAACGCCCAAATTTTGCGTCTTTTAAGCCCAAATCTTCATTATTATGCCCACTATTCTTCACCTTCTTCTTCAATCTCTCGTCATTCTCCGTCCTCTTCCATCGCAAATTTAAAAAAATAATGATAATAATAATCACCATAATTAAGACCGAAGAGACGTGACAACACCGGAAAACGGATATGCCAAACGCCCA
>NC_091556.1:47551681-47554181 GCF_042767895.1 Penaeus vannamei | reverse complement strand
TGATAATAAGGATACTGATGATGAAAATAACAATGATGATGATGATGATGATGGTAATGATAATAATAATATAGATAATAATAAAGATAATGATAATGATTGTAGTAATAATCATAAAGACAATGATAATAATGAAATGATAATGATAATAACGATGGTGATTGTAATAGTGCATTTAATCATTATAGTAATCATCATCATCATTATCTTTGCCAAGAAGGTTATGCTTTTAGTAACGTTGGTGAGTTTATTTGTTTGTTTGTGCGTTAGCTAGCAGGATAACTCAAAATTAAAACATTTTTTTCTGAAATCAATTTATCAAAGGTGTATTTTAAACCAATTTAGATTCAATTAAATCCGATTCCAGATTTTTTTTTCTTTTTAAGGAATCACTAACAGAACGAGACACGAATTATTAACAATGTAATTTAATGTAATTCTTCAAGTGTGAATATTCTTATTGTTCTTCAAGTGTGAATATGCTTATTGTTCTTCAAGTATGAATATTCTTATTGTTCTTTAAGTGTGAATATTCTTATTGTTCTTTAAGTGTGAATATTCTTATTGTTCTTTAAGTGTGAATATTCTTATTGTTCTTTAAGTGTGAATATTCTTATTGTTCTTTAAGTGTGAATATTCTTATTATTTAATGTAGGAATATTCTTATTGTTCTTTAAGTGTGAATATTCTTATTGTTCTTTATTTGAATATTCTTATTCATTAACCTAAAGTGTGAATATTCTTATTGTTCTTCAAGTGTGAATATTCTTATTGTTCTTTGTGTGAATATTCTTATTGTTCTTTAAGTGTGAATATTCTTATTGTTCTTTAAGTGTGAATATTCTTATTGTTCTTTAAGTGTGAATATTCTTATTGTTCTTTAAGTGTGAATATTCTTATTGTTCTTTAAGTGTGAATATTCTTATTGTTCTTCAAGTGTGAATATTCTTATTGTTCTTTAAGTGTGAATATTCTTATTGTTCTTTAAGTGTGAATATTCTTATTGTTCTTTAAGTGTGAATATTCTTATTGTTCTTTAAGTGTGAATATTCTTATTGTTCTTTAAATGTGAATATTCTTATTGTTCTTTAAGTGTGAATATTCTTGTTGTTCTTTAAGTGTGAATATTCTTATTGTTTCTTCAAGTGTGAATATTCTTATTGTTCTTCAAGTGTGAATATTCTTAAGTATTCTTCAAGTGTGAATATTCTTATTGTTCACTAGAAATTGTGAATATTTCTTATTGTTCTTCAAGTGTGAATATTCTTATTACATTTCTTTTAAGTGTGAATATTCTTATTGTTCTTTAAGTGTGAATATTCTTATTGTTCTTCAAGTGTGAATATTCTTATTAATTTCTTTTAAGAATGTGAATATTCTTATTGTTCTTCAAGTGTGAATATTCTTATTGTTCTTCAAGTGTGAATATTCTTATTGTTCTTTAAGTGTGAATATTCTTATTGTTCTTTAAGTGTGAATATTCTTATTGTTCTTTAAGTGTGAATATTCTTATTGTTCTTTAAATGTGAATATTCTTATTGTTCTTCAAGTGTGAATATTCTTATTGTTCTTCAAGTGTGAATATTCTTATTGTTCTTTAAGTGTGATTATTCTTATTGTTCTTTAAGTGTGAACATTCTAACCTTAATTTCTTTAAAGTGTGAATATTCTTATTGTTCTTGTTGTGATTATTCTTATTGTTCTTTAAGTGTGAATATTCTTATTGTTCTTTAAGTGTGAATATTCTTATTGTTCTTTAAGTGTGAATATTCTTATTGTTCTTTAAGTGTGAATATTCTTATTGTTCTTTAAGTGTGAATATTCTTATTGTTCTTTAAGTGTGAATATTCTTATTGTTCTTTTAAAGGTGAATATTCTTATTGTTCTTTAAGTGTGAATATTCTTATTGTTGCTGATGTGAATATTCTTATTGTTCTTTAAGTGTGAATATTCTTATTGTTCTTTAAGTGTGAATATTCTTATTGTTCTTCAAGTGTGAATATTCTTATTGTTCTTCAAGTGTGAATATTCTTATTGTTCTTTAAGTGTGAATATTCTTATTGTTCTTTAAGTGTGAATATTCTTTATTGTTCTTTAAGTGTGAATATTCTTTATTGTTCTTTAAGTGTGAATATTCTTCATTGTTCTTTAAGTGTGAATATTCTTTATTGTTCTTTAAGTGTGAATATTCTTTATTGTTCTTTAAGTGTGAATATTCTTATTGTTCTTTAAGTGTGAATATTCTTATTGTTCTTTAAGTGTGAATATTCTTATTGTTCTTTAAGTGTGAATATTCTTATTGTTCTTTAAGTGTGAATATTCTTATTGTTCTTTAAGTGTGAATATTCTTATTGTTCTTTAAGTGTGAATATTCTTATTGTTCTTTAAGTGTGAATATTCTTATTGTTCTTTAAGTGTGAATATTCTTATTGTTCTTTAAGTGTGAATATTCTTATCGTCTCAGTAACCAAATTGCCATGGCGGAGGTATGCGCTCTCTA
>NC_091556.1:47536681-47539181 GCF_042767895.1 Penaeus vannamei | reverse complement strand
CTCCTTCCTTCCTCCTCTTTTTCCCCCCCACTCAATTAACCGCCATTTGCATCCTCCATAAATCCTCAGGGACTCGTTTCGTTTCGCCTGTTATCGCGGTCGTCATCTTGGTCCTTATCTCGTTCGTCATGTCAAGTTGGCTTTGCAATGCGGTGCAGCGTCTTCGTCTCTCGTGTCAACATCTTGTGTGGGAGACGTCGAGATGCTTCTTCGAATTGTTTTTATTTTTATTTATTTCTCTCTCTCTCTCTCTCTCTCTCTCTCTCTCTCTCTCTCTCTCTCTCTCTCTCTCTCTCTCTCTCTCTCTCTCTCTCTCTCTCTCTCTCTCTCTCTCTCTCTCTCTCTCTCTCTCTCTCTCTCTCTTATTATTATTTTTATTTTCGTTTTTTATTCGTTTGTTTTATTTTTCTTTTTATTTTTTTTCTCTCTCTTATTATTATTATTTTTATTTTCGTTTTTTTATTTGTTTGTTTTTATTTTTCTTTATTTTTCTCTCTCTTTTGTTATTATTTTTATTTTCGTTTTTTTATTTGTTTGTTTTATTTTTCTTTATTTTTTTTCTCTCTCTTATTATTATTTTTATTTTCGTTTTTTATTTGTTTGTTTTATATTTTCTTTATTTTTTCTCTCTCTCTCTTATTATTATTTTTATTTTCGATTATTTATTATTTTTCTTTTTCGGTGTTGTTGTTGTTTTTTCTCTTTCTCTCTCTGGTTTGTTTTTCTTTTCTCTCTCTTTTATTGTTATTTTTATTATCGATTTTTTTCGCTGTTGTTGTTTTTTCTCTATGTTTTGTTTTGTTTTTTCTTTCTCTCTCTCTCTCTTTTTTTCTCTTATTGTTTTTTTTTTGTTTTCTCTCTTCCTTTCTTTTTTTTCTTTCTCTTTTTCTTTCTCTTTTTTGTTTTAGAGTATTTGTCTCTTTGAATTAATGTTGTTGTTTTTGGAGGAATTTTATCATTTGAGTCAAATATTTGTTAGTTTGTGTGTTTGTTTTGTGATTGTTTGATTGCCTTGTATATTAAGTTGTTTTTTGTTCGTTTGTTTTTGTTTTTGCTGTATTTCTCATGCACAGTAAATTATTTTTCTTTTACAAAGACAATTAAGATGTGCAGTTAACGACGAATAACAGATACAAACAGACACAAAAGACAATACTCTTAACTTAATTCTTTAAAAAAATAAATAAATATAGTTATAGATATTAATTCCTTTTCTTTTTCTTTTTTTCTTTTTTTTTGACTTTCAGCGTGTACAATATTCTTAACTTAATTCTTAAAAAAATATATATATATATAGTTATAGACATTAATTCCTTTTTTTCTTTTTTCTTTTTTTTCTTTTTTTTTTGACTTTCAGCGTGTACAATATTCTTAATTTAATTCTTTAAAAAAATAAAAAATAAATATAGTTATAGATATTAATTCCTTTTTTCTTTCTTTTTTCTTTTTTTTTCTTTTTTTTTTTTTTTGACTTTCAGCGTGTACAATATTCTTAACTTAATTCTTTAAAAAAAAAAAATAATAATAAATATAGTTATAGACATTAACTTAATTCTTTAAAAATTAGATAAATATAGTTATAGATATTAATTCCTTTTTTTCTTTTTCCTTTTCTTTTTTTTTTTTTTTGACTTTCAGCGTGTACAATATTCTTAATTTAATTCTTTAAAAGTTATTAATTCCTTTTTTTCTTTTTTCTTTTTTTTTTTTTTTTTTTTGACTTTCAGCGTGTACAATATTCTTAATTTAATTCTTTAAAAGTTATTAATTCCTTTTTTTCTTTTTCTTTTTTCTTTTTTTTTTTTTTTTTTTTTTTGACTTTCAGCGTGTTTTAAGGATGGCGTTTACATTCCGAGCGGGAAGAGCTACAAGTTTAACTGCAATGAATGGTAAGTCCCTGCCATTCTTTATGTTATTCTTATCTTTATTCTTATTTTTATCTTTATTCTTATTCTTTATGTTATTCTTATTCTTATCTTTATTCTTATTTTTATCTTTATTCTTGTTTTTATCTTTATTCTTATTCTTTATGTCATTCTTATTCTTATCTTTATTCTTATTTTTATCTTTATTCTTATTCTTTATGTTGTTCTTATTCTTTATGTTATTCTTATTCTTATCTTTATTCTTATTTTTATCTTTATTCTTATTTCTATCTTTATTCTTATTCTTTATGTTATTCTTATTCTTATCTTTATTCTTATTTCTATCTTTATTCTTATTCTTAATGTTATTCTTAGTGTTATCTTTATTCTTATTTCTATCTTTATTCTTATTCTTTATGTTATTCTTATTCTTATCTTTATTCTTATTCTTATCTTTATTCTTATTCTTTATGTTGTTCTTATTCTTATCTTTATTCTTATTTTTATCTTTATTCTTATTCTTAATGTTATTCTTATTCTTATCTTTATTCTTATTTTTATCTTTATTCTTGTTTTTATCTTTATTCTTATTCTTAATGTTATTCTTATTCTTATCTTTATTCTTATTTTTATCT
>NC_091556.1:47526681-47534181 GCF_042767895.1 Penaeus vannamei | reverse complement strand
GAGAGAAGGAGGGGGAGAGAGGGAGATGGGGGGAGGAGGAGGGAGATTAAGGGGAGGTGGGGATTAAAGTGGGGAATGAGGAGATGCAGGTGAGATAAGTGGATAAAGAGAGGGAGAGTGAAAAGAGGAGATGGCGAGGGGAGTGAAGTGGGGGAAGAAGGAGGGAGTGAAGGAGAAGTAGAGGAGGAGAGGAGGAGATGGAGAGTGGGGGAGAAGAGTGGGAAAGGCAAGGAGGAGGAGGAGTGAGGAAGGAGAAAGTCAGAGAAGGGGAGACATGGCGAAAGAGGGGAGAGTAAGAGAAAGGGGGAGATGAAAGAGGAAAAGAGAGAGAAAGGGAGAGAGAATAGGATAAGGGGAAGAGGTAGTAAAGGGAGGGGAATGAAAGAGGGAGTAGAGGATGAAGGGAAATGGAGGAGTAAGAGGGAGATGGGAGAGAAAGGGGAGAAGAAGGGAGAGGGAAGAAGGGGAAGGGGGATGGGAGAGTGAAGAAGGAGAATAAGAGAGAGAGGAGGGAGGAGGAGAAGAACTGAGAGAAAAGGAAGAAGGGGAAGGAATAGGCGGAGAGAGAAGAGGTGGAAGGCGAATAGGAGGAAGGAGGAGAGGGGAAGGAATGAAAGAGAGAGGGGAGAGGGGAATGGGAGATAGAGGAGGGGAACGAGAGAGGGAGGAGGAGGAGGGGAATAGGAGAGGGAGGAGGAGGAAGGGAAAGGGAGGAGGAGTGGAATAGGAGAGGGAGTGGGAGGAAGGGAAAGGGAGGAGGAGGAGGGGAATAGGAGAGGGAGGAGGAGGAGGGGAGTAGGGGTAGGGGGTCAGCAAAACAATATTTTGGCGACGTGTGCATCGATCTTGACCTCTCTGACTGTTATAGCAAATATCATCGCCGTCTGCTTCTATTCTCTCTTTTCTGTCTCTCTATCTTTTTTTCTTTCTCCTTTTCTCTTTCTTTCTTTCTCTTTCCTTCTTCCTCGCTCTCTATCTCTCTCTCTCTCTCTCTCACTCTCTCTCTCTATCTATCTCTCTCTCTCTCTCTCTCTCTCTCTCTCTCTCTCTCTCTCTCTCTCTCTCTCTCTCTCTCTCTCTCTCTCTCTCTCTCTCTCTCTCTCTCTCTCTCTCTCTCTCTCTCTCTCTCTCTCTCTCTCTCTCTCTCACTCTCCCTTTCCCTTCTTCCCCCTTCCCTCCCCCTCTCCTTCCTACCCATCTCCTTCCTTCCTTCTTGCCTCTCTTTCCTCCCTCTCCCTCCTTCCCTTCTTCCCTCACTCCCCCTCTCTTCCCCCTTCTCCCCCTCTCCCCCTCTATCTCCTCCTCTCCTTCTCCCCTCCTCTCCCCCTCTCTTCCCCCCTCCCCCGTCTCCCCCTCTATCTCCTCTCCTTCTCCCCCTCTATCTCTCCTCCTCTCCTTCTCCCCCTCTCTCCCCCCTCTCCCTCTTCCCCCCTCCCCCGTCTCCCCCCTCCCTATCTCCTCCCCCTCCTTCTCCCCCTCTATCTCCTCCTCTCCTTCTCCCCCCTCTCCCTTCTCTTCTCCCCCCCTTAATTCCTGCACATGTTTTGGTTCGCGGACAGAAACACTGGGTTGTTTTGCTACCCCGTGGAACCAACGCAGACGGAAAACTTGCTGCCGTCATGAGGATCAGCTGAGCGACAAGTGATGTGACGGATGGGTGCACCTCGCCCTTCGAAACATGTCATAACATGTTCTATATTTGTTTGTTTATGCTTCTCTTTTTCTCTGTCTCAGTGTCTGTTTTTTTTTTTTCTTTCTTTCTGTGTCTGTTTCTGTAGTCTCTTTCTCTCTGTCTCTCTCTCTCTCTCTCTCTTTCTCTCTCTTTCTCTCTCTATCTCTATCTCTCTCTCTCTCTCTCTCTCTCTCTCTCTCTCTCTCTCTCTCTCTCTCTCTCTCTCTCTCTCTCTCTCTCTCTCTCTCTCTCTGTGTCTCTCTTCTCTCTGTTTGTCTGTCTCTTTTTCTTTCTGTCTCTGTATCTGTCTCATTTTTTCTACCCCCTCTCTCTCCATCCATCAATCTATCTATTTCTCTCTCTCTCCCTCTCTCTCTCTCTCTCTGTATACTCCTTTATCTATTTATCTATTTATTCATTCACTCATTTATTTATAGATATCCACGCATATATAAACAACTTACCTCATCGCCATGGTACAACAGCCACATTGTTCAGAATTTCTCGCTCTGCCAGCCGCGTGTCCCCTCACCCTGTAACGTTGGGACAAACTGTTCATTTTCCTCCTTGTTCATACGTTTTAAAACCCATAGCTCTTTAAATTATAAATAAAAGGGTGGATTAGATTCAGAAAGAGTGACGTAATGTTATTTTTGTTTGAGAGTGTGATTGTTATTGTTGTTTTGTTGTTGTTTTTTTAATTTATTGGTGATTTAAAAGGGGTGATCAGATTCAGAAAGGGTGACGTAATGTTATTTTTTATTTGAGAGTGTGATTGTTATTGTTGTTTTGTTGTTGTTGTTTTTTATTTATCGGTGATTTGTGAGTGGGTTCCGAGATGGTACAACGTAGAAACAATCGTACCAGATTTTGTACTCAATGGACTATCTATTCTTTTGTTTTCTTCAATTCACTGGATTTATTCTTATTTACTTCTATTTATATTTTTATGTAAGTCAGATTATATCATATCGTATTTTGTCGAGTGTATATATATATTTTTTTTTGTTAATTAAGTTTATTTGCCTATAATAACAGCGGTAACAATAATGGCGAAGATTATGATAATGTTGATGAAAATCATGATAATGATAATAATAATAATAATAATAATAATAATAATAATAATAATAATAATAATAATAATAATAATAATAATGATAATGACAACAACAAATATTACAACAGAGATAATAACTATTAACAAAACCAACAAACAACAAGAGCGATAAAATCTCATTACTTAGCGTTGAACTTTTCTCAGAACAGGAACCGTGAAAACACAAACCGAACAGCGCCGCATAAGAAGGGTTGTTCCGAAGGCTTTTCTGCGGCTGACTAAATACCAATTTTTTTTTTTTTTTTTTTTTTTTTACTTTTTTTTCTTCTTGTTTTCGTTTTCGGGTATTTTTTGTTATTATTTTATTTCGTTTTTTTTATTATTTTCGTTTTTCTTCATTTTTTTGTTTGTTCGTTTGTTTGTCATTGTTTGTTTAAGTATTTCCTTCTGTTTTTGTTTATTTGTTTATACTTTAGTCGGTTTGTATATGTCTTTGTCTATCATGATCATTCAAACTTTCTCTTTCATTTATCAATTTGTCCCGAAATGTTTATAATTATTTTTTCTCTCTTCAAAGTGACATTAAATACCTCATAAAAGTAAACACATTTTTTTTTCTCTAAAATGTGTTTGTTTGTATTTATTCTTCCTACATATTTTGCTATATAATTATCAATTATTTTTTTTATTATCATTTTTATTATCATCATATTTTTTCTGTTATTAATCATGGTATTATATTCATAATCAGTGCTGCTCTTATTATCTGTTATATTTAACATCCCTTCTATTATTATCTTTATTATCGTTATTATACTTATTCCTGACGTTATTATTATCATTATCATAATTCTAAACACACTCCTATATCATAATATTTCTCTAAAGATATTTCTGTTATTGTATCACTGTATTTTCCATCTCTTTTTATTCACTTTCCCATTAACGAACCCAATTAAGTGAATCTAAGAATAATAAATACGAAATGATAAAAATAAGGAATAGTCACCCCCTAAAAAAAAAACGTTTTCTGTCATGGCGATGTCCGTCAACAAGACAGCTGATATTCATTAATAATTTGTTCGAGAATTTTCCTTTTGGCTTATGAGAGATAGAGAGATATATCGAGAGAGAAAGAGAGAGAGAGAGAGAGAGAGAGAGAGAGAGAGAGAGAGAGAGAGAGAGAGACAGAGACAGAGAGAGAGATAGAGAGAGAGAGAGAGAGATGGTGCTGAGAGAGAGAGAGAGAGAGAGAGAGAGAGGCAGACAGGCAGACAGACAGACAGACAGACAGAGAGGGGGGAGAGAATGAAAGAGAGAGGAAGAGAGAAAGAGAGAAAGAGATAGATAGATATAGATAGAGAGAGAGAGAGAGAGCGAGAGAGGTGGGGGGGGGAGCATAAGGAAGAGAGAAAGTTGAAGGGGCAGGGGGGAGGGGGAAAAAGGGGGAAGGGAGAAAAGGGAGATAAAAAGAGAGGGAAAGAAAAAGATAGCCAGGAAGAGAGAGAGAGAGAGAGAGAGAGAGAGAGAGAGAGAGAGAGAGAGAAAGAGAAAGAGAGATTCAGAGATATACACAGCTAGAGAGAAAAAGACAGAGCCAAACAGAGACAGAGAAAGAAATAAAGAAACCAGAGAATTCTTAAAAGCACGTAGCACACTGCAATAAGAGAAAGGGTATCAAGCCATCAATACCACAAGGCATTTACCGCAAAAATAATGTTGTCAGATTGTTGGCAAAGAATGGTGGTGTCAGAATGTCGGCAAAGAATAGTGGTGTCAGGCGCTAGCAAAGAATGATGGTGTCAGATTGTTAGCAAAGAACAGTGGTGTCAGACTGTTGGCAAAGAACAGTGGTGTCAGGCGCTAGCGAAGAATAGTGGTGTCAGGCGTTGGCAAAGAATGGTGGTGTCAAGCGTTGGCAAAACTAATGTCAGGCGTTGGCAAAGAATGGTGGTGTCAGACGTAGGTAATGGTGTCAGATTGTTGGCAAAAATAATGTTGTCAGGCGTTGGTAAAGAATGGTGGTGTCAGATTGTTGGCAAAGAATGATGGTGTCAGATTGTTGACAAAGAATGGTGGTGTTAGGCGTTAGCAAGAATAGTGGTGTCAGATTGTTGGCAAAGAACAGTGGTGTCAGATATTTGGCAAAGAACAGTGGTGCCAGGCGCTAGCAAAGAATAGTGGTGTCAGGCGCTAGCAAAGAATAATGGTGTCAGACTGTTGGCAAAGAATGGTAGTGTCAGGCGCTAGCAAAGAACAGTGGTGTCAGACGTTGGCAAAGAATAATGGTGTCAGATTGTTGGCAAAGAACAGTGGTGTCAGATATTTGGCGATGACGTAACGCGGTTGAGCTTCTAGAGAAACAGGAAAGACTAATGGCGCTGTAGAGAGTGGCACACCCAGTGGCACCGCCTCACCTGGCCACTTGGCACTGGCCTCCTCTCTCCAGCTGGCTCGCTCACGCTGATGCCCGCTGGGTCTGTCGTCTTATCTACTTGTTTTATCTACCTGTATACTTGTTTATATTACGTGTTTTTATTGATTTCTTTGATTTGGTATTTTGGCTGTTTTTTCTCTTCTTTATCTACCTGTATACTTGTTTATATAGCGGTGTTTTTATCGAATTGTTTTATTAGATATTATACCTGTTTTTTCTCTTCTTTATCTACCTGTATACTTGTTTATATAGTGTTTTTTTATCGAATTGTTTTATTAGATATTATACCTGTTTTTCTCTTCTTTATCTATCTGTATACTTGTTTATATAGCGTTTTTTTCGAATTGTTTGATTTGGTATTATACCTGGTTTTTTCTCTTCTTTATCTACCTGTATACTTGTTTATATTGCGGTGTTTTTATTGAATTTTTTGATTAGGTATTATACCTGGTTTTTCTCTTCTTTATCTACCTGTATACTTGTTTATATAGTCTTTTTTATCGAATTGTTTTATTAGATATTATACCTGTTTTTCTCTTCATTATCTACCTGTATACTTGTTTATATTGCGGTGTTTTTTATCGAATTGTTTTATTAGATATTATACCTGTTTTTTCTCTTCTTTATCTACCTGTATATCTGTTTATATTGCGGTGTTTTTATCGAATTGTTTTATTAGATATTATACCTGGTTTTTCTCTTCTTTATCTACCTGTATACTTGTTTATATAGTGTTTTTTATCGAATTGTTTTATTAGATATTATACCTGGTTTTTCTTTTCTTTGTCTACCTGTATACCTGTTTATATTGCGGTGTTTTTATCGAATTGTTTTATTAGATATTATACCTGTTTTTTTTTTCTTCTTTATCTACCTGTATACTTGTTTATATAGTGTTTTTTTATTGATTTGTTTTATTAGATATTATACCTGTTTTTTCTCTTCTTTATCTACCTGTATACCTGTTTATATAGTGTTTTTTTATTGAATTGTTTGATTAGATATTATACCTGTTTTTTCTTTTCTTTGTCTACCTGTATACCTATCTATTTGGTGTTTCTTTATCTACTTGTTTTATCTACCCTTATCCTTGCCTATTTAGTGTTTTATTAATTTCTTGTTTATATATTGATATATACGCATTTTTTTTGCTTTTTATATACCTGTATATCTGCTTATTCTGTTTATCTTTATTTACCTAATTATTTACCTGCTTGTCTTCCGGTTCTGTCTACCTCATTTATCTACTTTCTTATCTATCTGCGTATGTGCTGTCTTCTCTGTTTTATTATCTCTATTTTTCTTCTTATCTATTTCTTCAAATACCTGCTTTTCTGCAAGTTCATGTATTTTTCTTTTTAACTACTTCTTCATTCATCTATCTATCTTTGTCTTTATATACCTTATTATCTGTCTTTCTATCTCCTTGTGTATCTCTATTTACTTCTTTATCTATTCGTATACCTGTTTGTTTGCTTGTTTGTTTGTTTATCAATGTTTATCTGGATGTTTGTATGAATGTATTTTTACTGTTGGTTTATTTAACTGTTTATAATTCTTTTTATAATTTTAGTTTGGCAACATGTATGAGCAATGAGTAAGGTGGTATGTCAGTGTGTGTGTGTGTGTGCTTTTAAATGTGCGTGTGTGCATTTATTTGTGCGTGCATGCGTGCGTGCGTGTGTGTGTGTGTGTGTGTGTGTGTGTGTGTGTGTGTGTGTGTGTGTGTGTGTGTGTGTGTGTGTGTGTGTGTGTGTGTGTGTGTGTGTGTGTATGTGTGTGCGTGTGTGTGTGTGTGTGTGACTCTGTGTGTGTGTGTCTGTGTGTGTGTGTGTGTGTGTGTGTGTGTGTGTGTGTGTGTGTGTGTGTGTGTGTGTGTGTGTGTGTGTGTGTGTGTGTGTGACTCTGTGTGTGTGTGTGTGTGTGTGTGTCTCTGTGTGTGTGTGTGTGAGTGTGTGTGTGTGTGACTCATTAATGTGTGTGTTGTGTGTCATGTGTGTGTGTGTGAGTGTGTGTGTGTATGTGTGTGTGTGTGTGTGTGTGTGTGTGTGTGTGTGTGTGTGTGTGTGTGTGTGTGTGTGTGTGTGTGTGTGTGTGTGTGTGTGTGTGTGCTATAGGTTAGTGTGTGTGAGTGTGTGTGTGTGTGTGTGTGTGTGTGTGTGTGTGTGTGTGTGTGTGTGTGTGTGTGTGTGTGTGTGTGTGTGTGTGTGTGTGTGTGTGTGTGTGCTTGCTGTGTGTGTGTGTGTTTAGACGTGCGTATGTGCATTTGGTTGTGTGTTTGTGTGTGTGTGTGTGTGTGTGTATAGGTTAGTGTGTGTGTGTACATGTATG
>NC_091556.1:47511681-47521681 GCF_042767895.1 Penaeus vannamei | reverse complement strand
GTGTTTCTCTTTCTTTCTTTCTTTTTCTCTTTCTTTCTTTCTTTTTCTTTCTCTTTCTCTCTCTGCCTCTCTTTCTCTCTCTGGCTCTCTCTTTCTCTCCCTCTCCTTTTAGCTCCCTCTCATTCTCTGTCTCTCTCTCTACCTCCTCCTCCCTCCTCCCTCCCCCTCCCTCCTCGTCCCTTCTCTTCCCCTCCTCCTCTTCTTCCCCTCCTCCTCCTCCTCCCCCTCCTCCTCCTTCTCTTCTTCTTCCTCCTCCTCCTCTTCCTCCTCCTCTTCTTCCTTCTCTCACTCCCCCTCTTCCCCTCCTCACTCCAACAGCCTCTACAAAAGTCTTCCCTCACTCTTCACTCCTTTTCCTCCCTCCTCTTTTTCCTCCTCCTTCTCTTCTTCTTCCTCCTCCTCCTTCTTCTCTTCTTCCTCCTCCTCGTCCTTCTCTTCCTTCCCTCCTCCCTCGTCCTTCTCCTTCCTCCTCCTCCTTCCTCCTCCTCCTCCTCCTCCTCCTCCTCCTCCTCCTCCGCCCTCCCTCTTCCTCTTCCTCCTCCCCTCTCCTCCTCCTCCTCCTCCTCCTTCTAAATCTCTTCTTCTTTCTCCTCCTCCTCTTCCTCCTCCCTCTTCTTCCTTCTCTCTCCTTCTCCTCCCCTCTTCCCCTCCTCCTCCAACAGCCTCTACAAAAGTCTTCCTCCTCTTCCTCCTTTTCCTCCTCCTCTTTTTCCTCCTCCTTCTCTTCTTCTTCCTCCTCCTCGTCCTTCTCTTCTTCCTCCTCCTCTTCCTCCTCCTCTTCCTCCTCTTCCTCCTCCTCCTCCTCCTCTTCTTCCTCCTCCTCTTCCTCCCCCTCCTCCTCTTCCTCCCCCTCTTCCTCCTCCTCCAACAGCCTCTACAAAAGTCTTCCTCCTCTTCCTCCCCCAACAGTCGCTGCAGATGTACCCGATCATCCTGCGCCCCGACCTGACCCGAATCCCGAGCGAGTTCGATGCCCGACAGAAGCCCGAGTGGGTCGGTCGGGTCAGCGACGTCGGGGACCAAGGCTGGTGTGGGGCGTCGTGGGCCTTCTCGACGCTGGGGGTGGCGCAGGACAGGTGAGAGGAGGGAGGGGCGTCGGGGCAGGACAGGGGAGAGGAGGGAGGGGCGTCGGGGCAGGACAGGGGAGGAGGGAGGGGTGTGGGGGCAGGACAGGGGAGGAGGGAGGGGTGTGGGGGCAGGACAGGTGAGAGGAGGGAGGGGGCGTCGGGGCAGGACAGGGGAGGAGGGAGGGGTGTGGGGGCAGGACAGGTGAGAGGAGGGAGGGGGCGTCGGGGCAGGACAGGTGAGGAGGGAGGGGCGTCGGGGGCAGGACAGGGGAGGAGGGAGGGGCGTCGGGAGCAGGACAGGTGAGGAGGGAGGGGCGTCGGGGCAGGACAGGTGAGGAGGGAGGGGCGTCAGGGGCAAGGACAGGGGAGGGAGAGGGAGGGGTGTTGGGGGCAGGACAGAGTGAGGAGGGAGGGGCGTCCGGGGCAGGACAGGGGAGGAGGGAGGGGTGTTGGGGCAGGACAGGTGAGGTGGGAGGGAGGCGTCAGGGGCAGGACAGGTGAGGAGGAGGGAGGGGCGTCGGGGCAGGACAGGGTGAGAGGAGGGAGGGGCGTCGGGGCAGGACAGGTGAGAGGAGGGAGGGAGCGTCGGGGAGCAGGACAGGTGAGGAGGGAGGGGTGTCGGGGCAGGACAGGTGAGAGGAGGGAGGGAGCGTCCAGGGGGCAGGACAGGTGAGGAGGGTAGGAGTGTTGGGGCAAGGACAAGGGTGAGGAGGGAGGGGCGTCAGGGGCAGGGGGACAGGGGTGAGGGGAGGGAGGGGACGTTGGCGCCAGGACAGGTGAGGGAGGGAGGGGGCGTCGGGGGCAGGACAGGGCTGAGGGGGAGGGAGGGGTGTTGGGGGCAGAACAGGGGAGGAGGGAGGAGGTGTTGGGAGCAGGACAGGTGAGGTCGGGAGGAGGGCGTCGAGGGGCAGGACAGGTGAGAGGAGGGAGGGGCGTCGGGGCAGGACAGGTGAGAGGAGGGAGGGGCGTCGGGGCAGGACAGGTGAGGAGGGAGGGGTGTCGGGGCAGGACAGGTGAGAGGAGGGAGGGGCGTCGGGGCAGGACAGGTGAGGAGGGAGGGGACGTTGGCGCAGGTAATTTGATACTATTTTGGCGCAAGAAGAGTAGTCTTGAATCGGTCTTTGCGCAGAACATGATATTGTGACTTGGTTTTGGCGCAGGTAAGGTAGTCTTGAATCTTTTTTTTTTGCGCAGGACAGGCCATCGGGACTTGCAGGTCAGGGATGTTGTGACTTGGTTTTGGCGCAGGACAGGTAGTTAGAATTAAGGACAGGACAGGTAGTTAGAATTAAGGACAGGACAGGTAGTTAGAACTCGGCACAGGACAGGTAGTTAGAATTAAGGACAGGACAGGTAGTTAGAATTAAGGACAGGGCAGGTAGTTAGAATTAAGGACAGGGCAGGTAGTTAGAATTAAGGACAGGGCAGGTAGTTAGAATTAAGGACAGGGCAGGTAGTTAGAATTAAGGACAGGACAGGTAGTTAGAATTAAGGACAGGACAGGTAGTTAGAATTAAAGACAAAACAGGTAGTTAGAACTCGGCACAGGACAGGTAGTTAGAACTCGGCACAGAATAGGTAGTTAGAATTAAGGACAGGACAGGTAGTTAGAATTAAAGACAGGACAGGTAGTTAGAATTAAGGACAGGACAGGTAGTTAGAATTAAGGACAGGACAGGTAGTTAGAATTAAGGACAGGACAGGTGAGGTCTAGAATTAAGGACAAGGACAGGTAGTTAGAATTAAGGACAGGACAGGTAGTTAGAGTCAGGACAGGACAGGTAGTTAGAATTAAGGACAGGACAGGTAGTTAGAATTAAGGACAGGACAGGTAGTTAGAATTAAGGACAGGACAGGTAGTTAGAATTAAGGACAGGACAGGTAGTTAGAATTAAGGACAGGACAGGTAGTTAGAATTAAGGACAGGACAGGTAGTTAGAACTCGGCACAGGACAGGTAATTAGAATTAAGGACAGGACAGGTAGTTAGAATTAAGGACAGGACAGGTAGTTAGAATTAAGGACAGGACAGGTAGTTAGAATTAAGGACAGGACAGGTAGTTAGAATTAAGGACAGGACAGGTAGTTAGAATTAAGGACAGGACAGGTAGTTAGAATTAAGGACAGGACAGGTAATTAGAATTAAGGACAGGACAGGTAGTTAGAATTAAGGACAGGACAGGTAGTTAGAACTCGGCACAGGACAGGTAATTAGAATTAAGGACAGGACAGGTAGTTAGAATTAAGGACAGGACAGGTAGTTAGAATTAAGGACAGGACAGGTAGTTAGAATTAAGGACAGGACAGGTAGTTAGAATTAAGGACAGGACAGGTAGTTAGAATTAAGGACAGGACAGGTAGTTAGAATTAAGGACAGGACAGGTAGTTAGAATTAAAGAGAGGACAGGTAGTTAAGAATATACAGGACAGGACGAAGGTAGTTGGGAGTCAAGGACAGGACAGGTAGTTAGAATTAAGGACAGGACAGGTAGTTAAAGTCCTCAGATAGGACAGGCGAGTTAGAACTCAAGCTTTAGGACAGCTACTTAGAATTAAGGACAGGACAGGTAGTTAGAACTCGGCACAGGACAGGTAATTAGAATTAAGGACAGGACAGGTAGTTAGAATTAAGGACAGGACAGGTAGTTAGAATTAAAGGACAGGACGATGGTAGTTCCAGAATTAAGGACAGGACAGGTAGTTAGAAAATTAAGGATTCAGGACAGGTAGTTAGAATTAAGGACAGGACGAGGTAGTTAAAGATCCGAATTAAGGACAGGACAGGTAGTTAGAATTAAGGAACAAGGACGATGATTGAGTTGGTGAAGTTAAAGGACAGGATGCAGAGTGAGTTCCAGAACTCGGGACAGGACAGGTAGTTAGAATTAAGGACAGGACAGGTAGTTAGAATTAAACATCGGGACAGGACAGTGTAAAGTTAGAAGTCGGTTAAGGACAGGACAGGTAGTTAGGAAATTAAGGACAGGACAGGTAGAGTTAGAATTAAGTCGAGACAGGACAGGTGAGTTAGAATTAAGGACAGGACAGGTAGTTAGAATTAAGGACAGGACAGGTAGTTAGAATTAAGGACAGGGCAGGTAGTTAGAACTCGGCACAGGACAGGTAGTTAGAATTAAGGACAGGACAGGTAGTTAGAACTCGGCACAGGACGGGTAGTTAGAATTAAGGACAGGACAGGTAGGTTAGAATTAAGGGACAGGACAGAGTAGTTAGGGTAATTAAGGACAGGACAGAGTAGATTAGAAATTAAGGACAGGACAGGTAGTTAGAATTAAGGACAGGACAGGTAGTTAGAATTAAGGACAGGACAGGTAGTTAGAATTAAGGACAGGACAGGTAGTTAGAACTTGGCACAGGACAGGTAGTTAGAATTAAGGACAGGACAGGTAGTTAGAACTTGGCACAGGACAGGTAGTTAGAATTAAGGACAGGACAGGTAGTTAGAATTAAGGACAGGACAGGTAGTTAGAATTAAGGACAGGACAGGTAGTTAGAATTCAGCACAGGACAGGTAGTTAGAACTCGGCACAGGACAGGTAGTTAGAATTAAGGACAGGACAGGTAGTTAGAATTAAGGACAGGGCAGGTAGTTAGAACTCGGCACAGGACAGGTAGTTAGAATTAAGGACAGGACAGGTAGTTAGAACTCGGCACAGGACGGGTAGTTAGAATTAAGGACAGGACAGGTAGTTAGAATTAAGGACAGGACAGGTAGTTAGAATTAAGGACAGGACAGGTAGTTAGAATTAAGGACAGGACAGGTAGTTAGAATTAAGGACAGGACAGGTAGTTAGAATTAAGGACAGGGCAGGTAGTTAGAACTCGGCACAGGACAGGTAGTTAGAATTAAGGACAGGACAGGTAGTTAGAACTCGGCACAGGACGGGTAGTTAGAATTAAGGACAGGACAGGTAGTTAGAATTAAGGACAGGACAGGTAGTTAGAATTAAGGACAGGACAGGTAGTTAGAATTAAGGACAGGACAGGTAGTTAGAATTAAGGACAGGACAGGTAGTTAGAATTAAGGACAGGACAGGTAGTTAGAATTCAGCACAGGACAGGTAGTTAGAACTCGGCACAGGACAGGTAGTTAGAATTAAGGACAGGACAGGTAGTTAGAATTAAGGACAGGACAGGTAGTTAGAACTCGGCACAGGACAGGTAGTTAGAATTAAGGACAGGACAGGTAGTTAGAATTAAGGACAGGACAGGTAGTTAGAATTAAGGACAGGACAGGTAGTTAGACTTAAGGACAGGACAGGTAGTTAGACTTAAGGACAGGACAGGTAGTTAGAATTAAGGACAGGACAAGTAGTTAGAATTAAGGACAGGACAGGTAGTTAGACTTAAGGACAGGACAGGTAGTTAGAACTCGGCACAGGACAGGTAGTTAGAATTAAGGACAGGACAGGTAGTTAGAATTAAGGACAGGACAGGTAGTTAGACTTAAGGACAGGACAGGTAGTTAGAATTAAGGACAGGACAGGTAGTTAGAATTCAGGACAGGACAGGTAGTTAGAATTAAGGACAGGACAGGTAGTTAGAATTAAGGACAGGACAGGTAGTTAGAATTAAGGACAGGACAGGTAGTTAGAATTAAGGACAGGACAGGTAGTTAGAACTCGGCACAGGACAGGTAGTTAGAATTAAGGACAGGACAGGTAGTTAGAATTAAGGACAGGACAGGTAGTTAGAACTCGGCACAGGACAGGTAGTTAGAATTAAGGACAGGACAGGTAGTTAGAACTCGGCACAGGACAGGTAGTTAGAATTAAGGACAGGACAGGTAGTTAGAATTAAGGACAGGACAGGTAATTAGAATTAAGGACAAGACAGGTAGTTAGAATTAAGGACAGGACAGGTAGTTAGAATTAAGGACAGGACAGGTAGTTAGAACTCGGCACAGGACAGGTAGTTAGAATTAAGGACAGGACAGGTAGTTAGAACTCGGCACAGGACAGGTAGTTAGAATTAAGGACAGGACAGGTAGTTAGAATTAAGGACAGGACAGGTAGTTAGAACTCGGCACAGGACAGGTAGTTAGAATTAAGGACAGGACAGGTAGTTAGAATTAAGGACAGGACAGGTAGTTAGAACTCGGCACAGGACAGGTAGTTAGAATTCAGGACAGGACAGGCAGTTAGAATTCAGCACAGGACAGGTAGTTAGAATTAAGGACAAGACAGGTAGTTAGAACTCGGCACAGGACAGGTAGTTAGAATTAAGGACAGGACAGGTAGTTAGAACTCGGCACAGGACAGGTAGTTAGAATTAAGGACAGGACAGGTAGTTAGAATTAAGGACAGGACAGGTAGTTAGAACTCGGCACAGGACAGGTAGTTAGAATTAAGGACAGGACAGGTAGTTAGAATTAAGGACAGGACAGGTAGTTAGAACTCGGCACAGGACAGGTAGTTAGAATTCAGGACAGGACAGGCAGTTAGAATTCAGCACAGGACAGGTAGTTAGAATTAAGGACAAGACAGGTAGTTAGAACTCGGCACAGGACAGGTAGTTAGAATTAAGGACAGGACAGGTAGTTAGAACTCGGCACAGGACAGGTAGTTAGAATTAAGGACAGGACAGGTAGTTAGAATTAAGGACAGGACAGGCGATAATTTAGAACTCGGCACAGGACAGGTAGTTAGAATTAAGGACAGGACAGGTAGTTAGAATTAAGGACAGGACAGGTAGTTAGAACTCGGCACAGGACAGGTAGTTAGAATTCAGGACAGGACAGGCAGTTAGAATTCAGCACAGGACAGGTAGTTAGAATTAAGGACAAGACAGGTAGTTAGAACTCGGCACAGGACAGGTAGTTAGAATTAAGGACAGGACAGGTAGTTAGAACTCGGCACAGGACGGGTAGTTAGAATTAAGGACAGGACAGGTAGTTAGAATTAAGGACAGGACAGGTAGTTAGAATTAAGGACAGGACAGGTAGTTAGAACTCGGCACAGGACAGGTAGTTAGAATTAAGGACAGGACAGGTAGTTAGAATTAAGGACAGGACAGGTAGTTAGAATTAAGGACAGGACAGGTAGTTAGAACTCGGCACAGGACAGGTAGTTAGAATTAAGGACAGGACAGGTAGTTAGAATTAAGGACAGGACAGGTAGTTAGAATTAAGGACAGGACAGGTAGTTAGAAGGCACAGAACAGGTAGTTAGAATTAAGGACAGGACAGGTAGTTAGAATTAAGGACAGGACAGGTAGTTAGACTTAAGGACAGGACAGGTAGTTAGACTTAAGGACAGGACAGGTAGTTAGACTTAAGGACAGGACAGGTAGTTAGAATTAAGGACAGGACAGGTAGTTAGACTTAAGGACAGGACAGGTAGTTAGACTTAAGGACAGGACAGGTAGTTAGAATTAAGGACAGGGCAGGTAGTTAGAACTCGGCACAGGACAGGTAGTTAGACTTAAGGACAGGACAGGTAGTTAGAATTAAGGACAGGGCAGGTAGTTAGAGATTAGGATGGGAGCAGGCAGGTAGTTAGAACTCGGCACAGGACAGGTAGTTAGACTTAAGGACAGGACAGGTAGTTAGAATTAAGGACAGGGCAGGTAGTTAGAACTCGGCACAGGACAGGTAGTTAGAATTAAGGACAGGACAGGTAGTTAGAACTCGGCCGTTTCCCAAAGGACAGGTGGTTGTAAATATGTCTTTGTGCCGAACAGGACTTATGAACAGGTACTTATGACTTGGTTTTCTTAATTCTCACATTATTTCCATCTTTTCTGTTCAATTAACCAACTCCACATGAAACCAAACATCCTTATGATCACCCTTACATCCTCCCTTTCTATCCACCATTCATAATACACCTTTTCTTCATCCTTCCACTTCCATCATTCATCCTTTTACCACTAATTCCCCTTTCGTCCTTATTCCCATTCTCCCTCATTCTCCCCTCCTTTATTCCAGGCTTTCCATCATTCATCCTTTTACCACTAATTCCCCTTTCGTCCTTATTCTCATTCTCCCCTCCTTTATTTCAGGCTTTCCATCATTCATCCTTTTACCACTAATTCCCCTTTTATTCCTTATCCTCATTCTTCCCTCATTCTCCCCTCCTTTATTCCAGGCTTTCCATCATTCATCCTTTTACCACTAATTCCCCTTTCATCCTTATCCCCATTCTTCCCTCCTTTATTCCAGGCTTTCCATCATTCATCCTTTTACCACTAATTCCCTTTTATTCCTTATCCTCATTCTCCCCTCCTTTATTCCAGGCTTTCCATCATTCATCCATTTACCACTAATTCCCCTTTTATTCCTTATCCTCATTCTTCCCTCCTTTATTCCTTATCCTCATTCTTCCCTCCTTTATTCCTTATCCTCATTCTTCCCTCCTTTATTCCAGGCTTTCCATCGAGTCCTTCGGAAACGAGACGGTGAGACTGTCTCCTCAGCACCTCCTGAGCTGCAGCAGACGAGGTCAAAGAGGCTGCGAGGGAGGTCATGTTGACAGGGCGTGGCAGTACCTACGGAAGGTCGGGTAAGTTGAGGGGAGAGGGAATGAGAGGGTGAGAGAAGGAGAGGGCGAGGGGAGAGGGAGAGGGGAGGGAGAGGGAGGGAGAGGGAGGGAGGGAGGGAGAGAGAGAGAGAGAGAGAGAGAGAGAGAGAGAGAGAGAGAGAGAGAGAGAGAGAGAGAGAGAGAGAGAGAGAGGGAGAGAGGGAGGGGGAGAGAGAGAGAGGGGGAGGGGGAGGGAGAGAGGGAGAGGGAGAGGGAGAGGGAGAGGGAGAGGGAGAGAGGGAGGGAGGGAGGGAGGGAAAGGGAGGGAGGGAGGGAGGGAGGGAGGGAGGGAGAGGGAGAGAGAGAGAGAGGGAGGGAGAGAGAGAGGAGAGGGAGAGAGAGAGAGAGAGAGAGAGAGAGAGAGAGAGAGAGAGAGAGAGAGAGAGAGAGAGAGAGAGAGAGAGAGAGAGAGACAGAGAGAAAGAGAGAGAGAAAGAGAGACACAGAGAGAAAAAAAAGAGAAAGAGAAAAAGAAAGAGAGAGAGAAAGGAGAGGACGAAAAAAGAAAAATAAAGAACGAGAGGGCTAAGGAAAGAAAGGAGAAGAAGAAAGAGAAATAAAAAATATAACACAACCCCACCTACCCTCTCACTCCCATACTAACAGCACACACCCTCTCTTTCAGTGTTGTGAACGAGGAGTGTTACCATTATGAAAGTGGCACAACAGGGAAGGTGCCAAGCTGCCGTATTCCTGTCAGGGCCAACCTCTTCAGCCTCAGATGTGCATCGAAGGAGGTAAGTTGGTTAAGAGAATAAATAAATAATGGAGGGAAAATAGTTTGCTTAAAAAAAAGACATTAATGGGGGTAAAATAGGTTCACTGAGGTAAAAAAAGGAAATAATGGGGAGGGAGGGAAGTAGGTTGGTTAGGGATAAAAAATAGTAATAATAATAATAGGAAGGGGAAAAATAGTTTCGTAAAGGAACAATAAAAAGAGAGAAACAAAGTATAGTTAACGGGACGAAATAAAGAGAAAAAGGTTGTTTTGCTGAGGAAAAAATATAAAATAATGAGAGAGAGAGAAAAAAAAATATTGAATGATAAATAGGAGGTGGAGAAGGTTGGTTAAAAATGGTTGAGGGAAAACAACTTGTGGAGAAAATAATGGGAGGGAAAAGTATTCTGGTTAAGGGGGGAAAGTAGGTTGGTTCAAAAAAAAAAAAAAATGAGGAAAAATTAGGTTGGTAAAAGCGAAAAAAAATAATGAGAAATGTAAAGAAGTGTCTATTGCTTGATGGTGTGTCAGGAATATGAAATATCTAGAGAGAAAAATACAGAAATGTATTAAAGAATCCTGAAATATATTTATACTAACTAGATATCAATGGACAATATTCACAAATCAAAACATCAATATACAAAATTACAAAATTATGAAAACGAAATAGTA
>NC_091556.1:47502558-47505058 GCF_042767895.1 Penaeus vannamei | reverse complement strand
GGGCGGTATTTGAATAAACAAATAAATAAAAGGAGAAATGAATCAGGCAATTAAAAAACAAAAACAAAAATAAGACACCGTCGTAGCGCCACTTCTCAAGACAGACTCCGGGCGGGTCGGACTTCAACGGGCGTGCGAGACGGAGGCGGAGCGGCCACGTCCGTCCGCATCGGAGGCTGGCGGCAGACTGAAGGCGGGAGCTGAGCACATGCCCCTTAGACCCCCCCTCCACCCCTCCCCCTTCCCGCCCTCCGTCCCTCCCTCTCACCCCAGCATCGTTTAACCCTTCCCCTTCTTCTTCTCTCTCTCTCTCTCTCTCTCTCTCTCTCTCTCTCTCTCTCTGTCTCTGTCTCTCTCTCTCTTTCTCTCTCTCTTTCTCTCTCTCTCTCTCTCTCTCTCTCGTTGTTTGTTTGTTTGTTTTGCTTTCTTGTACTTCTCTTTCCTCTGTCATTCCATTTAATTTTTTCCTCCCTCTCCTCCCCACTCTTCTCCTTTTCCCCCTTTCTCCCTCTCCTTCTCTCTTCCCCATTTTCTTCCCTCCCCCTCTCCTTACCCTTTCCCCTTTTCCCCCCTTCCCCACCCTCTTCCTCCCCTCCCCTCCCCCCCATTCCCCTAAACCTCCCACCATCTCTACCCCTCCCCCCCCCATTCCCCAAACCTCCCACCACCTCTACCTCTCCCCTCCCCTCCCCTCCCCTCCCCACTCCCCCCTCGCGAAAACCTTTGACTACTGATGGCGGTTGTGATTGCGGGGGGGGGGGGTGAAGAGGGAGGGGGTAAGGAAGGGGAGAAGCCAAGGGGGGGAGGGGGTAGGAAGGGGAGAAGCCGAGGGGGGAAGAGGGGGGGTAGGAAGGGGAGAAGCCGAGGGGGGGAGGGGGTAGGAAGGGGAGAAGCCAAAGGGGGGGAGGGGGAGAAGAAGAGATGAGAGAGAATTTCGTCCATCTTTATTTCCTTTGATCTTAAATTTAGCATATACCGAGGGAGTCAATAAAGAAATAAATGAATAGGTGATTTAATTAAGGTATGGAATTAAGGAATCAGAATGTGATTATGAAAGAGATATCGGCTTTACAGAATAGGAGAAATAATAATAAAGTTTTTTTTTTATGTTTTGAAAGAAGAAATCAAATTCTAGATCAAACTTTTATGATTGTGATAATAATGATAATGATAATCACCATAATGATAATGATTATAGTAATAATAATGATAATAGTAATAATGATAATGATAATCACCATAATGATAACGATTATAGTAATAATAATGATAATAGTAAGGATAATGATAATCACCATAATGATAATGATTATAGTAATAATAATGATAATAGTAATAATGATAATGATAATCACCATAATGATCATGATTATAGTAATAATAATTATAATAGTAATAATGATAATGATAATCACCATGATAATGATTATAGTAATAATAATGATAATAATAATAATGATAATCACCATGATGATAATGATTATAGTAATAATAATGATAATAGTAATAATGATAATGATAATCACCATGATGATAATGATTATAGTAATAATAATGATAATAGTAATAATGATAATGATAATAATAGTAATAATGATAATGATAACAGTAATAATAATAATGATAATGATATTAATAATGATAGTAGTAATGATGATGATAACAAGAATAATGATAAAATTAATAATAATGGCAATGATGATAAAGTCATAATAATCATAATAATGATGACAGTAACAACAAAAACAACGATGACAAAACTAATGATAATAACAATAACACTAACAATAATAACAACAATGATAACAATGACATTTATCTCTATTGATTTCCTTATTTACAGGAATGATATAAAGAGAGATAAAAAGAAATAAAATGAAAATAAAAAAAGAATTAAAAAATCACACCTCTGCTATTTATAAATACTAGTACACGTTACTATACACAAGCGTCTCTCTTCGCTTCTGGGAGACGAAAATAACTAAAGAGAAAACGTGACTTTACAAACAAACAAATAAACAAAAAAAAAAAAACAAGAAATGCCATTTTGTGCTGAATCTTTTCATTAAAAAAGGGAGTTATTTTAGTCGTGTTTTAGGGGAGGAAATGTGTGTAAAAGTTTTTTTTTCTTTTTTTTTTGTCTTGTTTAAAAAGAATATTCAAAAGCATTCGAAGAAGCTTTAAGGTGGGAGATTTTTTACGTGCAAATACGTACATATACATTTGGTGCACAATACGTACACTGGCATTTGGTGCACAATACGTACACTGACATTTGGTACACAATACGTACACTGATATTTAGTACACAATACGTACACTGACATTTGGTGCACAATACGTACACTGACATTTGGTGCACAATACGTACACTGACATTTGGTGCACAATACGTACACTGACATTTGGTGCACAATACGTACACTGACATTTGGTACACAATACGTACACATATATTTGGTACACAATACGTACACTGACATTTGGTACACAATACGTA
>NC_091556.1:47495058-47497558 GCF_042767895.1 Penaeus vannamei | reverse complement strand
ATACGAACAAAAAAAACAAAATACACAAACAAACACACCATAAATACGAACAAAAAAAACAAAATACACAAACAAACACACCTTAAATACGAACAAAAAATCCCAAAATACACAAACAAACACACCATAAATACGAACAAAAAAAAAAACAAAATACACAAACAAACACACCATAAAAACGAACAAAAAAAACAAAGTACACAGAAAAACACACCATAAATACGAACCAAAAAAGACAAAGTATACAAACAAACACACTTTAAATACAAAAGAAAATATACACAAACAAACACACCTTAAATACGAATAAAAAAAAAACAAAATACACAAACAAACACACCATAAATACGGAAACAAAAAAAATACCACACAAACAAACACACCATAAATACGAAAAAAACCAAAATACACAGACAAACACATCTTGAAATACGAATAAAAAAACAAAGCACACAGACAAACACCATAAATACAGAACAAACAAACAAAATACACAGACAAAACACACCATAAATACGAACAAAAAAATACACAAACAAACACACCATAAAAACAAACAAAAAAAACAAAATACACAAACAAACACAAACACACCTTAAAAAAAAAAAAAAAATACATTGTTATATGTATCCGTATCCCCCCCCCCCCCTAGTATGTATGTTTGGCAGGTAGAGCTTAAGCTGCGACGGGGAATCTGCAAATACCGCCGGCAGAGCTCATCGTGCCGGCAGACACGTGTCGTTCCTGGGTGAAGGGTCTTCGGGAGATGTTGGGGGGGGAGGGAGGGGGAATAGAGGAGGGGGGAGATAGAGGGGGGAGGGGGTAATGGGGAGAGGTTGGGGAGTGGGGTAGATGTGGGGGGAGGGGGAGATAGAGGGGGAGTGGGTAATGGGGAGATAGGAGGGGGAGGGACAGGGGAGGTGGAGATGAAAGGGGTAGGGGGGAGATAGAGGGGGAGGGGGTAATGGGGAGAGGAGGGAAGGGGAAGGGGGGATAGGAGGGGGAGGAAGGGGGAGGGGAGGTGGGGAGAGATAGAGGGGAGGAGGTGAGGGGTAATGGGGAGATAGAGAGGGGAGGGTGGAAGGAGAGGGGGAAGGTGGGGGAGATAGAGAGAGGGGAGGGGTAGGGGAAGGGGGGAGATAGAGAGGGGGAGGTGGAAGTGAGAGTGGGAGGAGGTGTTGGGGAGATAGAGGGGGGAGGGGGTAATGGGGAGAGGGGGTGAGGGAGGGGTGGGGAGGGAGAGATATAGAGGAGGAGTGGGAGGGGGAGATAGAGGAGGTAGAGGATAGGGGGGAGGGGATAGGGAGGGTGAGGAGGGTAGAGTGGAGAGGGTGGGTTGGGAAGGGAGAGGGAGAGGGAGGGGTAGGAAGGGGAGGGAGATAGGGCAGGAGGAGAGAGGTTGGGTGGGTGGTGGAGAGGTGGTGGAGGGATAGGGGTGTAGGGAGAGAGAGGGAGGGGGAGGGTGGGGAGAGGTGGTGGAAGGATTGGGAGAGAGGAGAAAGGGGTAGAGAGAGAGAGAGAGAGAGAGGAGGGAGGGGGAGGGGGAAGCGTGGGGAGAGGGATAGAGGAGAAGGGGAAGAGGAGATTGTGAGAGAGGGAAGTGAGATGTGAGAAAAGAGAGAAGTGGAAGGGAAAATAGATAGATAAATAGAGAAAGAGAGAGAGAGAGAGTGAGAGAAAGAAAGAAAGAAAGAAAGAGAGAGAAAGAGAGAGAGAGAGAGGGGGGGAAGAGACAGACAGGCAGAAACAAGAAAAATGAGTGAGAGAGAAAAGAAAATTATTTAGAAAAAAAAGAAAAAAGACAATGGATTCACAAATCTTCCGAATGATGACTGTAATAATTGCAAAACAGAGAAAGAAAAAATAGAGGAAAATTAATAAAAAGTTAAGAAAGAAAAGAAAAGGAAAAAAAATGTAAATAAAAGGCAGCTCTCAAAAAAGGCGCGAATCTGAACGTTGATGTATATTATTTTCTTTCTTTCTTTTTTTATTTTATTTATTTTCTTTCTTTCTTTCCTTCTTCTTCTTCTTTCTTTCCTTCTTCTTCTTCTTCTTCTTCTTTCTTTCCTTCTTCTTCTTCTTTTTCTTCTTTCTTTCCTTCTTCTTCTTTCTTTCTCTCTTTCTTCCTTTCTTTCTTTGACATTTTTTGCTTTATTTCGGGATGGAAGCATAATTTCATTTCTCTTCATATCATTTTATCTTTTTATTCATTCTTATAGAATAAGTTTAACTGTATTTTGCTTTAATTCAATAATCTTGATGCAGAACTTTGTAAAGAATATATATATATATATATATATATATATATATATATATATATATATATATATATATATATATATATATATATATGTATATATATATATATATATATATTTTTTTTTTTTTTGTGTGTGTGTGTGTGTGTGTGTCAAATTTACCTCTCACTCAATTCAATGTCATTTTTGTGTTGTTTTTTTCTTTTGATATTTCTTCTCTCGTTTTCTTTCTATTTTTTCTT
>NC_091556.1:47487558-47490058 GCF_042767895.1 Penaeus vannamei | reverse complement strand
CTCCTCTTCCCCGACAGCAAAGTTAGGCTCCGAGTCAAAGTCCTTTTAACGGATTTTAACTTTTCTTAAAGAGGGAAAGTCGTGATTTGCGATCTCTCTGGCATCTTCCCGATCACGACTGTTGCTGTGCGAGAAGGAGGGAGAGGGAGGGAGAGCGAGGGTGGGGGAGGGAGGGAGTGGGGGTGAGGGAGGGAGGGAGTGGGGGTGAGGGAGGGAGGGAGTGGGGTGAGGGAGGAAGAGGAGAGGGAGAGGGAAGGAGGGGAGTGGGGGTGAGGGAGGGAGGGAGTGGGGGTGAGGGAGGAAGAGGGAGAGGAGAGAGGGGGAGAGGGGAAGGAGGGAGGGAGTGGAGGGAGGGGAGGTGGAGTGGGAGGAGGAGTAGGAGGGAGGGAGGGAGAGGGAGGGAGAGGTGAGGGGAAGGAGAGTGGGGGAGTAGGAGGGGAGGAGGAAGAGGAGAGGGTGAGGGAGGGAGGGAGAGGGGGTGAGGGAGGAAGGAGGGAGAGGGAGAGGGAGGGGAGGTGTGGGGGTGAGGGAGGGAGGAAGAGGGAGAGGGAGAGGGAGAGGGTGAGGGAAGGAGAGTGGGGAGTAGGAGGGAGGGAGGGAGAGGGAGGGAGAGGGTGAGGGAGGAGGAGGGATAGGAGAGCGAGGATGGGGGAGAGGGAGAGGGTGAGGAGGGGAGGGAGTGGGGGAGTGAGGGAGGAAGAGGGAGAGGGTGAGGGAGGAAGAGGAAGAGGGAAGGGAGAGGAGAGAGAAAGAGAGAGAGAGGTTGGGGTGAGGAAGAAGAAAGGAAGGAGAGAAAAGAAGGAAGGGAGGAAAATGGGACAGAAATGTAGAAAGGAAGGAAAGAACCGAGATGAAGACGGGAAGATAAAGAGAGGGAATGAAGAATGCAGAGAATAGGAAGTGAGAAGGAAAGAGCGAGACCAACGGAAGTGAGAGAAGAGAGAAAGTGTAAGGAATAGAGATAAAAAGGAAAGAAGGAAGAACGGATAAAAACCAAGAAAGGAGATAATGGAAAACAGAAATAAAAGAGAGAGAGAGAAAAGAAAAAGGAAGAATACCTGAAGAACGAAAGGAGAAATGAATGGTTCTTCCAGCGCGTTCGGATACTCGTTCGCACGCACGTCCAGCTCACTCGTTCGTTTGAGTGCCTCGTGGCTTCAGTTCCTGTCTCGTTACGTTTCGAACCTGAGACTTCGAAACCGTTTGTATGACTTCGGTTTGATGGTAAATGAGTGTATAAGATATTTTTTTTTTCTTTCTTTCATTCTTTTTTACATGTGAACCAACTCATTCAGTTTTTTTTTCAAGGGTTTCTTTTTCTGTGAGTGTTTATGTTCGTGTGTGTGTGTGTTCTCTCTTTTTTCTTTCTTTCTTTCTTAATCCCTTTCATATATGATTTTTTTCTTGTTTTTTTTTTTCTTTTTCTTTTTCTTTCTTATTTTTTTATACTGCACTTGGATTACGTAACACGCGGTAAGGAAAAGAACTTTGAAGGACTTTTAAAACTTATTTGTGTCTTCTACTTTCTCATTTTCTCCTCCTCTTCCTCCTCTTCGCCTCTTCCTCTTCTTAGCTCCTCTCTTCCTCTTCACCCTCTTCATTCTCCTTTTTTCTCCTTTTCTTCTTCCTCCTCCTCTTCTCTTTCTCATCCTCCCCCTCTTCTGCTCTTCCTCTCCTTCTCTTCCACTTCTTTCTCCTTTTTTTCTTCCACCTCTCCTACTCTTCCTCATCCTCCCCCTTTTCTCCTCTTCCTCATCCTCCCCTCTTCTTCTCTCCCACTTCTTTGTCCTTTTCTTTTTCCTCCTCCTCTTCCTCATCCCTCCCCCACTTCTCCTCTTCCTCCTCCTCCCCCTCTTCTCCCCTTCCTCCTCCTCCCCCTCTTCTTCTCTTCCTCCTCCTCCCCCTCTCCTCCTCTTCCTCCTCCTCCCCCTCTTCTCCTCTTCCACTTCTTTGTCCTTTTTTCCTTCCTCCTCTTTTCTCTTCCTCCTCCTCCCTCTTCTTCTCTTCCTCCTCCTCCCTCTCTTCTTCTCTTCCTCATCCTCCCCCTCTGCTCCTCCTCCTCTTCTTCTCTCCCACTTCTTTCTCCTCTTTTTCTTCCCCCTCCTCCTCCTCTTCTCCCCTTCCTCTCCTCCTCCGCTATGGCTCCCCCGGGTGTGTCTGCATGCTTGCTTCAAACACCTCTAATTTAAGACTTGCCTCCAACTCCCTCTGCAAACTTCCTCGCCAAAATGCATCAGGCTTGACTTTACTCCCTCGGCAGATGGACTCGGGTTTGCGGGAAGTAGCGGAGGGGAGGGAGTGGCGGTGAGGGGGAAAGGAGGGGGGGTGGGAGGGGGTAAATGGGGGGTGTGGGGTGAGGAAGGGAGGGGGTGGTGAGGGAGGGGGTAAATGGGGGTGAGGGGAAGGTGGGGAAGGGGTAAATGGGGGATGAGGAGGTGGTGAGTGGGGATGGGGGAGGAAGGGGGAGGTAAGGGAAGGAAGGGGTGGTGGGGAGAGTGGG